>NW_010251693.1:0-11050 GCF_000690775.1 Eurypyga helias | reverse complement strand
TTAACTCTGGCCAGCAGAATACCAAGAAGCCACTCTCACACCTCCCCCCACCTTCTTTCAGCGGAGGGGGAGAATTGGAAGAAAAAGACAAGGAAGCTTGTAAAATTGAGATAAGAACTATTTACTAATTGAATATAAATAAGTAAATATAAATGAATATATCCAAATACTACTAATAATAAATAATTACAATAATGGAAAATAAAACATATAATACAATATGATACAACTGTTCACCACCCACTGACCAATGCACAACCAGGTCCGGAGAAGTGAGAGTCAGAGCCAGAGAGCCCAAGAGCCAGAGCCCAAGAGCCGGAGCCCGAGTGAACCCTATCAGTGACAGCACAACCGCGAAAACTAACAGACCCGCCAACTCACGAATGAACGAGCCAGCAAAGGAGTTAGAAAGGAGCAACAGGAGAGTTAGAGTGTAAAGAGTGTAATGGCCCACGAGCCCACTCCCCACCTATGTACCAAACATGACGTATTATAGAATGAAATACTCCTTCAGTCAGTTTGGGTCCGTCTGAACTATGTGTCCCCCACATTGCTTGTAGTAAGCAAGTTGGGAACGCAGCTGCGGTATCAGAAGCTGAGAAAGACCTTGAATTGTGTACAAGCACTCTCCAGCACCAGCTAAAAAGACACCTTATCAGTACTTTTCTAGAGATAAATCCAGAAACCGAGCTTCATACCAGCCTCTGTAAAGAGAGTTAACTCTTTTCTGACTACGACCAGCACAAATGCCCTGGCTAAATTCATGACACAAATCTGGCTGGAATCCGCACTCTGAGAATAGTTTCCAATGCCTCACTCTGAAACGTAAAGGACAAATTGAATGGTTACTCAGGTGTTCATAAGTCCCATTCAATATTTTATTGATAGCCTGGATGAGGGAATGGACTGTGTGTTTATTAAATCTGCCAAGATTAAATCTGTGAAGAGTGGCTACAAATACAAGGGGGATAGCAGTATTAAAAACTTTTGACAACTTAGACAAGTTGTCTATAAATATAGGAGTCATCTCAATTGTAAAAAGTGTAGCATTTTAGCTCAGGTGGGAGTAAAGTGCACAAATACAGGATAGACATCAGCTGGGCAGAAAGCAGTCAGGGGGGAGGGAAAGATATGAAGGTTCTGATAGATCACAAACTGAATAGGGATTTACGTCCTCAGCAAAGAGAAAACACTACACAGCTATATTAACAGAAGAATTACCTGCAAGACATCTTGCAGGTCCTTTTGCTGTAGTCAGTAATACCTCTGTGCAGAGGCACGTCCAGTCTTGGGTACTGCTCCTCAAGAAAGGTTGACAGGCTAAGCAGCAAAAACAACAGTAATGGTTAGAGGTCTGGAAAACATAACCTGAATCAAGAGCCTGAGAACAGGAGGTGCTCAAAAGAGAGAAGACCATGGAGAGATGCAGTAACAGTCTTGACAGACTCAGGATCAGTGCAGTAACTGTCCTGTAGCAGATAAGTCTGCTATAAAAATGTAAGACAAACAACAGTTCTGCATATGCCACGAATGTCATAAGCAGATCCCATTCTGTTGTGGAAGAATGATTCTGTACCCAGCTGAAGCTGACTAGAGTTTGCCTGTACTGTTTGTCCTGATGTACCCCAGTGACTTCATATAGTAATTGCTCATGCACATTTACATCAGTTCTGCATTAACATCATCATTAAGGTTACAGCGTTCTACGTCCATCTTACCATCTTAAGACTATCTGTCTTACAAATACCTTATCAAAATGCTATTTGCCAAACCAGCTCATCTTACAACTCATTAATCAAAAGCCATTTTAATAATTAGTCCTCAAAGAGTAATTCAATAAAGTCTTTGTATCTTGATTTTCCCTTCTAAGCAGCACAACAGGCAAAAGGATTTGGCATGACTACCCTCAGTCTCAAAGAATCTAGTTTAGAGCTGCTGGGGCCAGAGTCTCCCATTTGACTGCCATAATTTTACAGACTGCTACAATTTTAGAAAAAATTGTATACATCTTGGGCCTCTCAGTTCCAGACTCTTACAGAAGACACCAGATCATTGCTGCTACCACTAGCACCCAGTCCAAGCCCTGCCACAAAAGCAGGACCAGCACTACCTATGTCCATTCTGACACCAGAAGAGTTGTACTTAAGATCTTCCCCAGATTTCCCATTTCAATCATTATATATCCTACATTAACGACATATTGCCAATGTCACAGTTAGTGCCATTCAGCCTGTTATCTCCAACCATTTCCCCAGTGGGCATGAAAAACAGTTTAAGATGCAGTGGCCAGGCAGGGCCACTAACTGACATGACTGCTTTTTAGTCACAATTATTTACTCAGGGTGCCAAGGGAAAGCAGTACTGCCTTATCAAATAATTATTATCAATTACCAATATTGATCAGAACCAGCTATAGCTCAGCTTCCCGCAGGATCCATCAAATTAAAAGGTTGTGCTGTAGTACTGCTGGAGGGAGAACAAAGGTCCTTGTGAAATTGTGCAGGTTCTGAGATTTATGAAAATCCAGCTCAGCTTCCCTGGCATACAATCAGTTAAATCAGCATTACATAAAACCAGAAACGATACAAGCCACAGACCTTGTTAGCTCTGTATACCCTTATACCACTGTTAAATTGAGTTGCTATGTCAGAGAGGGGAAACCCAAAAGATTCCTGATTTATCATCTTAATTCTTTACATTTCTTCTCAAGAATTCACATTGCTGTCATTTTCTCTACCGTTCTGATTACCTTCTTTGTAACATATTGGCTTTCTTACTTTTACTGAATAATTCCTGGCCTATTATATCTATAATTATACTAATAATTAAGCATGCCTTTTAATCAGCTAGCAGCTAATTACTTCTGTTCCTACCCAGCTTGCTCAGAAAACAGTCAATTCATCGGTATCCATATCACTCTCACCGTTGCTAAGCAGTCAATGCTAGTCAGCAGTTGCACCCTAACCAGTGGCGTTGGGTTCACCCTGGCTTTAGGCGTATTTTGCAGTGCCTGAGTGGTGGGAGCCTTTCAACCTCAGTGCAGACGTTTTTCACTGGTCAGCAAGCTTCAGTCACACGCTGGTAGCACCTGCTTGGCAAAGACTGCTTAACCCCACCGGTTTCAGAGCAGCTTTGGAGCTGTTAGTAAGCAGCTACTCCTTACTGCAAGGAGCAGTCTGGAATTGGAGAGACCTGAAAAGATTCAGGTAGCAAACCAGCCCCTAGCATCTTCAGTCTTAGTCATTTTGCGGTCAGAGCTCAGCCAAGACTCTGTTATGTGCAAACTGAAGTCGTGAAGAAGTCTAAGCTCTCATTCTCCAGTACCACCACAGTGAGGAACTACTTGCATTCACACACTGTCCTTCCAGGCTTCTTGGTATACCGGATCATTCCCGTGTCTGCCAACGTAGGAACTGGCCACTCTCAGATGACTCTGCTGTCTCACTCCGGTTCCCACCAGCAGAGTGTAGACGGGCTTTGCCCAAAACCACCCGCTAGTTAGTACTGAACTTCGGTGGTGTGGCGACGTCAGCCCAGACTGCTTCTTTCTTGTTCTTTTTTTCCAATTACCTGTCACAGTTTGGAGAGAGAAGCTAATGTTCCAGGGCAGGAATTCCCACCATCTCCAGTCCTGGCAAACCACATCCTTCCCTCCTTCTCAGTTAATGAAATTAGTGAAATAACCATCAGTGAAATGTTAATGGCTGGTATTTCTAGCCTTCCTACAGACTGGACTAGGCCAAAACTCTCCATCCTTTTATCTGAGACTGCATGCTCTGAAATGTTGGCAAATGCAGTGGTTGTGCATGATTCCAGAGAAAGGGAATTCAAAAATGAGGAAATTTGTTTAAAAAAAGGCTCAGAGTGGCAGCCAGAAAGGTAAAATGTTTTCAGATGGCAGGTAGACTATTTTAGGATTCTATATTGGAGGCTCAAAGCACATGCATATAACCTGTCAAAAAAGACTTGAGAGAAAAACAAAAAGCTAGCATCATAAAACAGCAGGATCAGGGAGGCTGTTGGAAGTTAAAAGGTATCCTGCAAAAAGCTGAAGTTGTGTCTGAAAAAGGAAAACTAAAAAGAACATAAATTCTGGCAGACTAAATGTAAAAGCACAATAACATAGACGGAAGAAAGAGTTTAGAAGCAGTTTGCTAAAGAAATAAAAAAAAAAAAGTAATAAATCCTTCTTGTACACATCAAGAGCAAGAAGCTTGCAAGAGCCAGTGAGCTATACAGGTATGAAGGAAGCACTCAGGAAAGATAATGCCATCACAAAACATCCCTAACTCTTTTTTTTGAAATCTCGCTTCACTTGGAGAATAAACAAGAAAAACTCCGAAACCAGCATCTCGTTTATAAGGCATTCACAGAAGGCCTGTCTTAATTTAAGGTTGTTAAGAGTAGATTACAAGCCAGACAAAGCGAGTACCAACATACTGCGCGCGGATGATATTCATACCAGAATTTACAGAATGTTAAAGATGAATCATCTGAGCCAGTACCCTTAGTATGTAACCTTTTGCTGAAAATTGCTGAGATTATCAAAGGACTGGAAGGTAACTAATAAGAAATCAGTTTCTTAAAAATAAATCCAGTGGCAGTTCTAGAAACCACGGATCACTAAGTCTCGTGCCCATACTGGTCATGTTGGCTAAAGCTCTAGTAAAGAACAGAATCTGAAT
This sequence comes from Eurypyga helias, assembly GCF_000690775.1. Lineage (NCBI taxonomy): Eukaryota > Metazoa > Chordata > Aves > Eurypygiformes > Eurypygidae > Eurypyga > Eurypyga helias. Next base: position 6,365 of record NW_010251693.1, on the reverse strand, counting down.
ACATGAATAAAAGTAACACATTACGGAAAAATAAACATGACTTTTGTAAAAGGAATCTGAGCCTCCTAAATCTGCTGGAATTCTTTGAAGGAGTCAAAAGCATGTAAATAACAGAGATCCAGCTGAGAAATTTTCCCTGTACTTCCAACTCCCAAGCTTCCAGAAACCTCAGACATTGAAGGTCTCATCAAAGGCTCCTAAATAAACTAAACAGCCAAGGACTACAGGTAAGGACCTCACAATGTTAAATAATAGTTTAATATTGGAAAAAGAAGGTAAGACTAAAGGATGAGTTTTCACAGTGGAAGATGATCATCAGTGGAGTCCCATGGGGATTAAGGTCCACGGTGTTTAGTGTGTTCAGAAGTGATCTGGAAAATAGCTGGAATAGTGAAGATTTCTGATAAAAGCTAAATTAATTAGGATAATATTTACTACAAAAAACCTTACAGATCTCGTGACACTGAACAGCCGCATGATAAGCCAGAAGATAAATTTCAGCTCTGCAACTGTAATCGGGCTAACCACGAAAAGCAACACTAACTTTACATGCAGCGTGATGGGCTCTGAACTAGTTTGCACAATTTAGGAAATGCATCTTGACATCAGAATAGCTACTTCTATGAATATATCACATCATTGCTCAATAGCAGTCAAAACCAGAAAATCCAAAGTTCAGAATTCTTAGGATACTGAAGTATGACTTTAAAGTATGAATTCATGGTGCATCTGCTGCACCAAGACCAAGTGCAGTTCTGGTACCCCCACCTCAAAAGAGAAAGAAAGCAAAAAGGAACTCTAACGGGAAATAGAAAAGATAAATGGCAGAATGACTAACATGGTAAGCACAAAACTACTTCCTCATGAAAAACAAGGTTAGCATGCAGGAGCTGAATAGGAAGAGATCATTTGCCATTCGTCTTTCTCAATTGCACTGAGCAGGCCGGGTGCCAGAAAGGGGAGACGGACATTGTACGAGAGCTCTGTTGCGTGGCTTTTTGTTCAGCTGCTGAAGCCTTCATATTCTGGCAGACAGGAATTTCAAGGGATATGAGAGAATTGCGACAGCTAGGTTCCATACACAATCTCAGCATGTTTTCAGCAAACAAGATAAGAGGAAGAGGAAGAAAAGACTGCCGTACTTGTGGTACTTCTTGTTTCCATTACTTTTAAATCACAATTCATTAGAGGTCTCCACTTTCTTTCCCATCTGCCCTCCCCAAGCTACAATTTCAGAATTAAAATAAATACAAAACCACTTAAGCAGCGTTTGCTAACACCTGACTATGGCAATCCAGCCATGTAGCTTGCCAGCCTCTCTAGTGTGCCTTTTAACACAGTTCCTCTCTCACCTTTTTACGTTTCTCCCATTTTTCAAACTCCTCTGAGCATTGTGGGTTCAGGTTGTTAACTCCGCTCCTCCAAGGACAACACTGCTTTTCATTCAGTTGTGCAGTGGCTAGTACCGACTGGTCCCACACCTGATAACGGCCGTAGACCACTGGCAAGCTATTAATAATATGCAAGCAATCATTTTAATTGCAGGCGGGTGTCTAGAATTTAGGAGCTGTACGAAGAGTTCCTTCTATCTAAAATATTATTGTCCCATTGTGCATTTTGGAGTTTAACTCTCATTAAAAGTAATAGAGGGAAATAGTCTGTAGCAAACCGAATGTGTTTGTTTTCACAGTTCACCTCCTGCTCCTCTACACTAAAACACACTCTCATTCAATGACAAGACCACAGCTGTTGCCATCTTTTACTTACCTGCTGAGTGCAATATTTAGCTTGAGGGACACTGAAGTTTTCTGTTTGTTAGTTATCAGGTCAATAACTCTCACCTTATCACTTCAGTTTCCATTCTGTTGATAAAACCTGTCAGCCTTCCTTGAGTGGTTCCTGGCCCTCAGAAGAAATCACATTAAATTGGCACAACCAAGTAAATCTGTAAGGGATGTGCTCCTGACTTACCAAAGGGGACGGGGGAGGGCTTGAATTTCTCTCCCTCTTCTTTCTTGCACGGCTCCAATGTCCAAGCGCTTAGAGCTGTGTTGAAATCCTCCCTACGGATTCAACAGTTCAAGTCAGCTCAGGTCCTTGAATATGGCCCAGAGGAGATGTCTGTGGAGCTGAAATTGATATGTTTAAGTGCAAGAGACAATAATAATTTCTTCAAGTATAAGCTAAAAATACCCAGAAGAAAGTGGAATTCATAATGGAGATTTTAAAGATCTGTGACATACCAGAGTCTGCACAGGGGTTTTAATGAGAGAGAAGCCAATTTAATTGGTCAGTGCGAGCAGATGCTTTGCTGGGTGAGTGGGCCATAAAGTCTCACGTTCCCATTTAATGCCAGCAGCATCACTGCTGTGCTTAACATGGCTGCAACAAGCCCATGTCAGAGGAGCGCATCGTCAGAATTGGGAAGAACCTTGATAATCAACGTCACCACGTTGTCAGATCACAGAGCAGAGCCCCAAGGAGAAAGCACTAAAAAGAGGAGGCAAAAGCTGACAAAGGAAGATTTCTAAAGGTAATTGCATGACTGACCATCTCCGGTTGTCGTTTTGTTTAATTTTTATGCTAGGCATGAAGCTACAACAGCCTGTTAACACAGTCTTAGCAGACTTTAAAACTTAACAGGGAGCTGCTGAGTACCAGGGCTAAAATCTGCAGGCCTCCCCTGTGAAAACACTTCTGGGGTGTATGTTGCCGTTCATAGGAAACCCAGGAATAACTACCGTGGACCTTTCAATTATAGGCAATCACCACACACTGCTCCCTCCACTTGTGGCATAGCTCATCAATCAGGTTTTCTGTCACCATGTCTCTTCTCATAGCAGTCACCAGAAGGCTCTGAGCTCCCTCCGAATTCATGTGACATTTACTGTCAGGGGCTGTCAACACCAAGAGATTCTCCCAGGGCCTCTGAGTTCATCAGAAAGCAACGAGATATATCCTCAAAACACATTCCCAGTTTCAGCTCCGGATTACAATGACTGACTATGGGGCTTTGCAGCAGTCGGGGAAGAGTGAAACGGCAGCACAAGCTACAGCTTAGGCCCAAATACCTTCCCTTTCTCATTTTCTTTTTAGAAAAATACAACCGCATTAAGAGAGCTTTTAGGCCCATGATTAATTAAGACTTTCTCAAAAATGCCCCTTATAAACTTATCAACCGAAAGATGAGATTGTTTACTTTGAAATTTAGCCTTCCCTCTTCAGCATTGATCCTGCATTCAATGTCTGTTTAACAATACAGTGACCTAGTGGAAAAAATTTATAAAACTTAATAAATTGCAGTTGGCAGTATTGACAGAGTGTGTGTATGCACATTTGTTTTTGTATGAACAGATTATAAGAAATCTAATAAAGTAAAACAAACACATTTTCTCTGTCTGTGACGTGTGAAACTACATCGTCTGTAATTACAACGTTTCAAGTATGCATGGTCAAAGTATCTGGTGGGTTTTTCAGCCACGAATTTCTGGCTTTAGAAGAAAACTGTGCATCAAAGCTCACATGTTCCACGAAGCTACTTGGCTCAAGATGCAGAAACACACAGATGAAAACCAAACGTACCAGGAGACCACTATGAGACAAGAGGAAACAGCTTCATCACCCAAGGAATGAAGCCCCAGTAGCAAATGTGCCTCAAAGAAATAATGAAGAACTTGGAGATATGTTGATGTTGTCTGGACTCTAAGGGGAGACTAGCTGTTTAATGAGTTTCTAAACCAGTGAACGAAAGACTGCTTTCAATTTTTTTTTAAAAGGTTTTTAAAAGACCTCAGAATGTGTATAACCTCCTAGAATTCCAGTGTTTGTTTTTAACTTGCTTTTTACCACCAGTCTCTTTCCACCAAAATAAATACATTTCTTAAGGACCACAGTACTTATTTCCCTTAGAGGCAAAGTATCTATTTTCCTAAAATCATCATGTGATAACACAGTTTTCTCAGCCTCTTCTTGTACACTCTGTGTGCTAGCCCACTGATCACCACCCTCATTGCCCAACAGCCCAGGCAAATTTCCTTCTTATTTATAGTCCATTTTACCCAACCCATACCTCACCAGTTCGGTAAGATGATGTTACGGGAGACCATGTCAACAGCCTTGAAAAGACAAGGTGAACAACACCCACTGCTCTCCCCTTCTTCTCTGAGCCAGTCCCACCCGGCTGGTTAGGCAGGACTGCCCTTGTCGGATCCAGGATGGCTGCTCCCCATCACCTTCTTGTCCTCCACATGCTTACAACAAAGTTTCCAGGAAAAGGTATGCCATCACCTCCCAGAGACACAGGCTAAACTGAGTGTTTTAGAGTTGCCCAACCCTCCTTCTTACTCCTGTTGAATGAATGCACGATGTTTGCCCGTTTTCAGTCATCAAAATCCTCTCCTGATTACTGTGACCTTTCAAAGTGGCCCTTCAAAGACATCAGTCACTTCCCTCCACACCCTTGGGTGTATGGAACAAAATACCACCAACAACCGACAGAAAAGCAGTAACGAGACACTCTGCACGTGCAGCAATTCCTCGTGGCTTATCGCCGCTTCGTTCTCTATGTCCTTTCCACACTCTGGCTGCAAGTTGCAAGGACACAAACTAGCTGAACTGGAGAGACAAGGAGTAGCCCTCGCACAGGAGGTGCTGTCCTCCTGCCTGTGCAGCTCCAGACATTCCTCTCTGCGGCATTCACTCCTCCAGCCATCTTACTCCACATCAGCCTACGCCTCTGATCTTTGCTATCTCAGTTTTGTTCTTGCTCTGGATGGTCCCCTTCCTCTTTTCTCAGAATCCCCCTCTCATCTCATCTTCATTCAGCTATCTTCCCTCTCCAGAGTAAAAGACACAAACGCACAGCAATTGCACAACTGACATTGTTCAACTCCTGTGGCATCCTTGCGATATGCATCAAAACAGATTAGCTCTGTTATTGACCTGCCAGTTGCAGAAAAGACAGAGAATCACACACGGAATGGCTGGGGACTTCAAAGGAAACTAGAACTAACGGCATTAAAATTACCCGAGAAGATCCTGAACAAATACCAACAAATGCAGGGTTTGGAGCATTAATTACCGATATCAACTTGATGAGTGAGAAAATTAAGGCAAGATTGTAGAGTGGAGATGCTGATCTTTCTATCTTGCATGTAATTTTCATCCCCAAACAAACAAACTGTTGTGGCTGAGGAAATACCAGTCTACTAACATGACACAGCTACAGACACATTTACTAAAACAGACAACTAAATGACTTTGTAATTAAGGTATTAATCCAAATCCGGGGTGAAAAGGATAAAGGATTTGTGTCCCATGAGACACTACCAAAAAAAAAAAAAAAAAAAGCTATGGAAAACCCAAAGAAATTTGGTAGTTTAAAGCAAGCACTTAGGCTGATGAAAGACAGCGATTATGTATCTCCTGGAAAGCCACACGCGGAGATAAACTTGCAGCCAGCCAAGCACAAAACGCAGGTAATACTGAACAAAAACTACGAGTTCATAACAGGAATTACCAGCAAAAAGAAAACCATATTCTGGAAAGAGAAACAAACTGCCAGAATGACCAAGAATTTCTGCGCCTATGGAACGAAGAAATAACCATGAAAGTACACTGTTCAGCTGGAATGAGCACAGGGGCGGCAATATTCACACTCCTGAAGGAAACCACTAGGGTAAGGAGAATATAAAGCATATCTTTTCCTCACACTGGCACGCCACGCTCCCGGCTGGGAACTCTGCCATCTCCTGTTGCAACACCGTTAAACAAACGCAGGGACACAGGGCAAATAGAAGCCAAGGAAGTCGCACGATCAACCACAAAATCAGGCTGCCTGCCGACAAGAGGTGGATGCAGGTTCACACACGACCCAAACCGTAACTGCATCTTAATGCATTTTGTACACATTTCCATTCACAAATGTTGCACGTATGTACCCGTTCCCCAAATATAATTAATCACATCATTGGTTACAGGAAGATTAACCGACTGAGTTTCTGATCATACCTGAAATTGCTTTCTTGCTGGAAAAAAAGTACTTTGCAGTATGTCATTTTTTCCTGCCTAACCCACTGCAGCACACTCGGATGCCCATCAGCCCTGCTGTTGCAGGCCATTCTGGATCAGGAAAAGGCTCCGTTCGTTAGGTAACCACAGGCTCGGGTATCCTTCAGCACTTCCTACTACTGGCTGGGTCCCCACCTTCTAATTCCTCACCCCAGGGCTCAAGGACTCCTCACAGAAACCCCGGACCAGCTGTCCCCACCTGCCTGGCCCCCCAAGCTACAGGGGATCCCCAGAGACCCTCCCCAGGGCACCCAGACCTACAAGGGACACACTCGGCACCTGCTGAGCCTACAACG
>NW_010251692.1:0-2924 GCF_000690775.1 Eurypyga helias | reverse complement strand
ACCCTTGCCACGCAAACCCAGTACATAGGTTACACCTGAGGAGCCCTGATAATTTGAATCAGGTTCTAAAACAAAGCTGAATGCAGTGAGAGCACTATCCAAACCAAGTTGTATTCAGGACCTTACAAAAGGCTAATAAGCTTTCTTTTTAAAAAAATCACCTCCTCTTATGGCAGCGCTGGAGTCCTGTGGGGTGCCCCACACATAAATCCATCAGCACCGCACCCACGTACCAGTGTCACACCTAGACAAGTGAGAAGGCTTTAGCCAGAGCAACTGCTTTTCAGGTTTGTTGGGTCAGGCAAGACACGGATGAGAAACATTTGGAAAGGGAATCTCTCCCTCCGGGACTGCTGGGATTTTATAATATTGAAACAATGATTTCCCAGTGTTTTAAATGGGGGATTTGGTCACGGAAGGCAGGAAAGGAGCACACAGAGCCCAAGGGTAAGAAATCCTTGCTCTTGTATCCACATCATTGACATCACACAGAGCCCAAGGGTAAGAAATCTACATCATTGACGTGATGATCATAGAATCACAGAATGGTTTGGGTTGGAAGGGACCTTAAAGATCATCTAGTTCCAACCCCCCTGCCATGGGCAGGGACACCTTCCACTAGACCGGGTTGCTCCAAGCCACATCCAGCCTGGCCTTGAACACTTCCAGGGATGGGGCATCCACAGCTTCTCAGGGCAACCTGTCCCAGTGCCTCACCACCCTCTCTGTGAAGAATTTCTTCCTGAATGATGCTAATGACTCTCAACTCGGTTGGAGGAGCTAGTGAGGCTCCATACCAAGTACTAGTCCTATTTCAAGAGAAAGTTTCTATTATTTATTCACAAAAGTAATCGTGTGCTTGGGTTTAAATGGCAGTCTGCCTTCAATCGACAACAGGGAAGAACAAAAGTAAGCACTGAACTTCCAGAAGCAATGGTAAAAGCCCATGTATTTACACAATTACCTTATGTATTCCCCAAGAAAGAGAGTTTTAACCCTCCATAGTTTGAAGAAAAGGCAGGAAAGCTCTAGGATTATAACTGGGCACAGAAAACTGCTTTTGACCTTTGCACTAGGAGCTGAAGGCACTGCTTCACCACCCTCAAAATCTGCAACAACTTCATTTCTCCCCTTCCTCTGTTACAACACTTGCTGTACCCAATACGCGCACCGGGGTTCATAGGTCTTAACATGCTTGACAAGCAGGAGACAGGCACCCAGCCTGCCACACAAAAGCAGGGTCTAACACACAAACCAGTCACACTGGTGAAAGATGGAGCTAGTGAAAACCCTGGCCCCAAGAGCATCTTTACCCTCTGCACAATGCAGAATTAAGAGCTCAGGGAAATAAAAGGGTGTAAAACAAGCACCCTCTTGAATCCAGGTTTGGCTGCGACCAGGACAGGTCTGCATTTTTAAGGACATCTAATAAGGATCTCGCAGCCAAAGACGCAGGAGTCCAAGTCACAGTCCAAAGCCCTAGCTGCAGATAACAGCAGGCAACAGCACGCAAAAGCCAACAAACTTTAGGCTCGGGGCAAGCAGACGGTGCCTACAGTTTGTACCCCTCCCAGCACGGCCAGGCTCACCCCGCTGGTTCTCACACACGGGTGCAATGCACAAGGCGCTGGGTCAGCAGGCAGCTAAAAAACCTGATGAGAACCACGAAACATAAGTCCCGCAACCTGCTTTCCAATGGCATCAGATCTGCGTTTCCCCAGCCCCAAGCTGCCGCGCAGACCGTACGCAATGCCTCTCGATTTTGTTAGTGGGCAGCTTGTCAAATGGAAAAATCAATACGATAAGTACACCTAAATTCCTCAAGCACTTAGGAAACTTCTCCCCAGGGTCTATTACCCAAGTGGTAAAGACGCCTACACCAGAGGAGAAGGACCACAAAAAGGAAAGACAGACCATTTATTTACATAACTGTCTGATTTCTGATCCTCCCCAGTCCAGCTTTTTCTAACATTACAAAGGGTACAGTTACCAAGCAACTAAAGTCAGTGCTAACACTTCTGGATTTGGAAATCCAATAACAACTCCTAAGTCCATGTTTATTCACCCAAATTGAGGCGGCTTTGTTGAGATGCTGAAAGCCACGCTCAACTTGGGACGAATTTTTGCTGCAACAGGCACACGAAGATTTTACTGGAAGGCTGCAGTGATTGATTTGTGGTTCTTTAGAGAAAGGTGCCTTTTTTAAGGTAGAAATCCATCACATACCAGTATCTTTTCCGAATACCTGCTTTCATTTTCCTTATCTCCTACCAGTCACGTGTCCAATGACACCATCACCTAAATTTAGCTCATGCTGTTAGCACTTGCAATCCTCCCGATGCCTGTAGGACTGCAACACACCTTTCCTCCTCAGTCCCTCCTTCGGCGTACCAAGCCATTTCTGAAACAACAAAGCAGAGGGGCATAACAGAGGCCTCTGTGTGCCATCCCGGAGGGGCACCCGGACCCGCTCCGCTGCAAGGACGGTGCAGGCCGCCTGTTTTGTTCGGTGCAACGCCCATTCCTCGCAGGCCCCTCTTTGTGCTATATTACAGTGCCCCCTCGCTCGCTTTTGTCTTAGCACTGTCAGCCGGCCTGTGCCAAATCCCACGCCAGATGAACTTTGGGGAAGTGGGAATATTCTAATGCAGACCTGCGCCTTGTGGCTCTCCAGATGTAATTAAGAGGTCACAGATTGATGTATGCCTCATCAGCAGGGGGTAAATGCTTACATAAACAAGGGCAGAGCCAACCCATGGTTACTTGCCGCTGAAATCTTTATTTAGGTGGTTAATTCCTATTCGGAATAATCCCTGTTCGGCTGATAAGTCCCCTAGAACGGCGACAACACCATCCAATAAAGGCAGAGATGCTGGCCGTCGTCCCCAGCAAGTACGGGGTCTGGAAGCTTGCTCACCTCCCCC
>NW_010251691.1:0-3062 GCF_000690775.1 Eurypyga helias | reverse complement strand
CCCCAGTTTCTGTCCCATCAGAATCTCCCCTGATGCACTCCATGACCACTGTCTTCCATTCTGCTGCCATTTGCCTCACTAAAGAGTTTGGCTCTGCTTTTGGTAGGTGACACCCTTCTAAGTGTTGAAGGCTGTTATTAGGTCCCCCTGAAGCCATCTCTTCTCTGGCTGAACTATTCTGGTTCACTCAGCTTCTCCTTGTGGGACATGTTCTCCAGACCTGCTACCATCCTGGCGGCCTCTGCTGGACTAGATCAAGTTTATCAGTCCCTTTCTCATATTGGTGCACCCAAAACTGGATGCTCTATGCCAGACTCATTCTAACAAGTAACATGCAAAGAAGAACAATCATGCACCCAAATATACTGACCTGCTAATACATCCCAAGATGCTGTTAATTCTCATCAGTGCCAGGGCACACTGGTGGCTCATATTTAGCCTGCTGTCCCCAAGAATTCACAACGTGTTATCAACAGACGTCCCTTCCAGCTGGTCGGTCACAATCCAGCCTGTAGCACTGCAGGAAGTTAAGCCTGTTCCTGGTGCAGAACTTTGCATTTGTTTAATTTCATTCCCACAGCGTGTTTAGGTCCCTCCTAATGACAGGCCTGTCCACAGGCATATGGAATGCACTCCCAGTTTGGTGTTGTTCACAGACTTATTTCTGCATGTCCAAGTCATTGACAAAGATATGAAACAAGTCCTAGGAAAAATGCTGAATCAGCTTTCAGACAGAATACGACCCATTAACCAGCACTCTTTCAGACCAACAATCCAGCCAATATTTCACCAATCCAATATTTCACCAATCCAGTAACTCACCTATCCAGGACATAATGTCCTATTGTGAGGCAAGAATACTGTAGGAGACTGTCTCAAAAGCCTTGCTAAAGTCTAAGTATACAACATCCACCACATTCCCTGCATCCACAAAAACCGTCATTTCATCATCACAGTGATGACAATTAGGTTGATCCACGCTGGTTTACCTTTGGCAAGACATGTTCTTCTCCTTCATGGGTTCAGAAATGGCATGGGTGGATTGGATCCATGATTCTCTCTGGACCAAAGTGTGCCTGTACTTTCCTGAATTATCCTTCTTCCTCTTTTCAAAGATGGGTAAACTATTTATCATTCTCCAGTGCTGGGGAACTCCCCTGGTCACCATGATCTTGCAAAGGTAAAAGGGGCGGGAGTAGTCTTGCAATGGTATTGACAGTCTCTCTTTGCACCCTCAGACACAACCAGTCTAATCCACAGACCTACAGGATCAATATTAGGTCTATTGCTCTGGAGAGAAACTACTTATATTTCAAACTACTGGAAATACTAGTTCTCAGCTTCGCTGTTTGTGATCACTGTATCTCCCCAAACCAGTTGTGCTCAGTCTTAAACTAGCCTTTTCGCTGCTTATTAATATGCCCTTGCTGACCAATACCTTTTCATTGTTAAAAGTCCTAAAAGAGACAATTAATTTCTTGCACCTGAAATGTTGCAGTTTTTTTCCTGTCAAGAGGTGTCACAGATTCTCTACATTAACTGGTTTTGGCTAGGAAATATATGCTTCCAGAAGCTAAAGCTTCAATTCACCTGTGCTCATGTTACGCTTTTTTTGTGTGAAATCTGTGAGGACAAATGTGTGTAAAGCTAACAGAAAGAATACTTTAAATGCCCTTTCTAGTTCTCCCAGAGTCATCTTCTGAATTTCCGTAGTTTGATCAAAGCTCACTGGCTGCAATGCTAACAAGGAGTTTCACTTCTCTCTTAATACTGAGTGCTTCAGTTCAGACAAGTCACTCATATCTACTCAGTTATGATGTTAGATACTTAGGCACTAGCTAAGCTTGTATTTCAGAAATATAACTAACACACCCTTTAATGTCATTGCCAAAAGCATTAGAACTGATGTTAGGGTAATGTGGTTGAAAAGAGAGCAAACCATTGCCTTGGCTCTCTGAGGGTCACATAGTGTTGTCACAAAGGGTATATAAAACTTGATTGTCTGAGTAGGCATGGCCGTATAACCTTGCTTCAGGTACCTCTGTAGTGTTAAGCTCTGGAAACACTAGGAACAACCCCTCCCCCCACTCCAAAAGAATAAAAAAGAAACCAACCCAAAAACCCACCCCCTAAAAAAACCCACAAAACCCCCCACCCCCAAAAAAATCCAAACCGACACAGCAGGCATCAAGTTTATAGTTTCATGTGCACTCACAACTTTTTACTTTTGCTTCTGGGTACTTGAAGTGGTGCATTTCTTCCCCTTTTAGCTCCTGGACTGCTCTATGGCCTTAGAGATTCCCGTCAAACCTTAGCCATTGTGCAGGGAGTTTGGTGGTTAAGCACCTCTTATCACATCAAAACACTCTTGCACTGCCAAGGTGGGGAATGGCTGTACTAGGGGTCAGTTGCATAACTCCGGTTACAGTGGGGGACAAGAGTGAAATAATCCCAATGAAGGCCAGGATGTAAAATTATTTATGCCTACAGTCAATTATCTCTTGACCCTATAAATAGTGATTCCAAGGATGACCCTTTGAGCTCTCCTTGAGAACAGTGGCTGCACCTAGCAGCTCCCCGAGTGGGACGCCTCTCAGAGTTCATAAACTCTCCAGTATGTGAAATCAGAGAACAGTCGACACAACCTGGGCAGAAAAACCTCCTTGAGGTTCAACTCTCACCTGCTGAGAGATGCACTGACTGATGCAGTTACTCGGTGTCATGCTGAACCTGGCACGGGCTTCCCAAGCTTTAAGCACACTCCTTGACCTAAGACCTCACACTTTCCAACTCTCAGGAAGCCAAAGTCTTTCTCACCAATTGGAGTGTTTGAGTCACTTGCAGTTTGTCACCAAGCTGTGTGACTTGCCACCAGCGCCCACAGGTCCTATTAAAGTCTCCGTGTTCATCGGGTCCAAAGAAACCCGTACGCTTTTGAGGGAAACCCTGGCACGCGAGGCAGCTCGGCGCATCCTCCCCAAAAGCCAATCACCTCTACTGGCCTCATCCTACTCCAAAATCCAAGGTATTTTTCACGGCCGGGCGACCCGCACATGCCCCTC
>NW_010251690.1:1604-1831 GCF_000690775.1 Eurypyga helias | reverse complement strand
GCACATGGGCACGATCCTGTCCCCAGGACACAGCAGATCCTGTCCCCAGCACATGGGCACAGCCCTGTCCCCAACATCTGGGCACGATCCTGCCCCCAGCGCACCGATAGATCTGTCCCTGGTACATGGGCACAATCCTGTCCCCAGCCCATGGGCACAGCACTCTCCCTGGGGTGTGGGCACGGTCCCGTAGCCAGCACACGGGCCTGATCCTGCCCCTGCCCCCG
>NW_010251690.1:0-1265 GCF_000690775.1 Eurypyga helias | reverse complement strand
CCCAAGATCGGGGATAGAACTGTCCCCAGTACCTGGGCACAATCCTGTCCCCAACACAGGGATAGAACTGTCCCCAGCACGTGGGCATGGTCCTGTCCCCAACATCTGGGCACAATCTTGAACCCAGCACACAGGGACAGCACTGTCCACAGCACATGGACATGATCCTGTCCCCAACACAGGGATAGAACTGTCCCCAGCACATGGGCATGATCCTGTCCCCAACATCGGGGCACGATCCTGAACCCAGCACACAGGGACAGCACTGTCCCCAGCACATGGGCATGATCCTGTCCCCAACATCGGGGCACGATCCTGAACCCAGCACACAGGGACAGCACTGTCCCCAGCACATGGGCATGATCCTGTCCCCAACATCGGGGCACGATCCTGAACCCAGCACACAGGGACAGCACTGTCCCCAGCACATGGGCATGATCCTGTCCCCAACATCGGGGCACGATCCTGAACCCAGCACACAGGGACAGCACTGTCCCCAGCACATGGGCATGATCCTGTCCCCAACATCGGGGCACGATCCTGAACCCAGCACACAGGGACAGCACTGTCCCCAGCACATGGGCATGATCCTGTCCCCAACATCGGGGCACGATCCTGAACCCAGCACACAGGGACAGCACTGTCCCCAGCACATGGGCATGATCCTGTCCCCAACATCGGGGCACGATCCTGAACCCAGCACACAGGGACAGCACTGTCCCCAGCACATGGGCATGATCCTGTCCCCAACATCGGGGCACGATCCTGAACCCAGCACACAGGGACAGCACTGTCCCCAGCACATGGGCATGATCCTGTCCCCAACATCTGGGCACGATCCTGCCCCCAGCACACCGATAGATCTGTCCCTGGTACATGGGCACAATCCTGTCCCCAGCCCATGGGCACAGCACTCTCCCTGGGGTGTGGGCACGGTCCCGTAGCCAGCACACGGGCCTGATCCTGCCCCTGCCCCCGCTCTGCTCCCAGAGGTCATCGGGGTGGCCGAGCTGGTCAACAAGATCAACGGCCCCTGGTTCAGCAAGTTCGACGAGGACCTGGCCACCGCCTTCTCCATCTACTGCGGCATCAGCATCGCCCACGTACGTGCCCGGGGGGGTCCCCAACCCCGGGTGGGGTCAAGGGGAACCCCCCTGCTCTGCCCCAGTGCTGCCCACAGCACGGAGTGACGGGGCGCATGGTTCCCCTTCCTTGGGGACAGGCGGTGGTGGCAACGGGATGTGGAGGGGACATGCAGGGAGCAG
>NW_010251689.1:0-2916 GCF_000690775.1 Eurypyga helias | reverse complement strand
TCCTGACTGAACCCAGCACAACACTCCATGGCTTATCTGGCTGAGTTCAACTCTGAGTGTGTTTTTAAAATACCAGCTCTTGTAACCACTTTTCTGTAAAGAAGCAAATAAAAATCTTTTCTTCTGCAGACTGAACAAGGGCTAATGCTTTTTTGAGTTAAAAATTTTGACTAAAACACCGAGTTAAAATTTTTGAGTTAGAGCAACTGAGGGAATTCTTGTCTGAGCAGCAGCATCACCTCTAAAAAACCCTTACATTTCATGGATTTCCTCTAAAAAGTGCTTGGGAATAGTGGCATTTCTAAAGGGACAGTTTTGCCCCAAGAATGCTCTTCATATCAGACTGTCAAGGGCACACACGATTCTTTATGATTTAGTTCACACACTGGTAGGGACAACAGACATTTCTGCACAAGACATAGGTGATGTGTACTTAAAAACACGTTTACAAAAAAGCAACCAAATTATACAAAGATAAACCAACAGAACACCATGTAAAACGAGGCTTACAAGAGGTATGGCGTGCAAGACTGGCTAACTCCTTGCTCTAAGCTGGTCTGCCCGCTGCCAAGAACGGTGTGGATGATGCCTTTCCTTCTGCTCAGGATGGTGAGAAAACACTCACATGCTTTACCCTTCCCAGGGCCGAGTAGATTGACTCAGCCCTCGTTCCTCGTGTCTCCCTGATGACACTTCCACTACTAGTCTCTCCTGGAGTACCTGGATACCCTGCGGCGGGGCAGGGATCATGTTGCACCTTTCCCCTTTACCTCGCAGCATCCCGATGAACAGGAGTTCACTGCATACCTGAACCAACACATTCCAACCTGCTTCCCTCCTCTTTAGGGCATTTTTAAAACAAACCAGCAAACTTGGTGTTTCGTGACAAATACTAGCTGCGCAAACATCTTCCAAGACTTCTGCTAGGATCTTCAAACAGGTTCCCTTTGCAATACAAAGAACAAAAATCTGAGGCTACCTGGACCGTATCCCTCCTTTTTCACCCTTCCCACAAGCAGATTTTGTTTCATCTAGAATTCCCTGTGGACTCCATCACACCAAACTAAAATTTCACTAAAGGATCAGAATAGACTGCCCAAAATCCCTAAAGGGGATGTTTTATGAAATGCTGCACAAAGTCCAACTCGTAGTCCCAGTCTTCAAGTTCATTAATGCACAAAACACCAAATTCAGGACTAATTCCTCAGATCCTTTCCCTGCCTATGCATTCCAACCGTAATCGTGTACAGCCAGAAGATGAGCTTGGCAGAGGAAATAACTCTCAACAGGAGGATTTCCTGAGAAAAAGAAGGCCTAAAGATGCTCAAAAAAAACCCCCAAACAAACAAACAAAACCAAAAAACCACGGAGGACAGAAATTCTCCCAGTCAGGTCTGGCAGTTCAGAGCATTGTTGTGCTCCATCCCCTTCTAAAAACACGCTGTTACACAACCAAACCCCAGACCAACCATCAAAAAAATCAAAATGTATGATGTTCAACCCAACACAGTTGAGACGACAGGAATCAAGGTCCTGAGGAGCAGCCCCCAGCTCTGCCACATAACCCCTGCCTACAGCGACAGGGGAAAATTCCACACAGCTAGTCCCAGAACAAAGTTATTACAAGCCCAATTACAAGTAAGCACACCAAAAGGTGTCACCATTTATTATCAGGGAGCAAGATGGTGCTTAACTGATCCTGGGTGATCTGTCACGTAGACCTCAAGACCAGAAAGACAAGAAAAACACCTAGTCTGGATGGCACATAAAGCTACACACCAGCTCAGGAGGAGCCTGGTCACCTCCAGAATCATCTAAAAGAGGCGCAAAGGTTTTTTTGAAGCAGCAGCGCATCAACAACACAAACTCCACAGAAACAAAAGCAGCAAAAGGATTGTCACCCCCTGGATTAAGACATGAAAAAGCTACAGACAGCTCATCCAGCCACTTACTTGTTTGAGGCCATCACCCAACTCTACCGCTTGTGTTTCCACTGGCTCCGACTTCTCTTCTGCTGGCAGGTGGAAGCCCTCCGTCTCGCAGCTGGGTTCCAAAAGAGGCATCTCAACTGCAGGGGCTACTGTAAAGACAATTTGGCTGTTATTCTTTATTTCCTTCCTAAGCAGAAAGAGAAGACATCTGAAAATGGAAGTATGGAAGCACAGGTGCTGTTTTCCCCAACTCTTGTAACATTCACAGTCACCAGCCACGAGGATGCGCTTGAGACCCTTCACTGTGTTCATAAATTAAAACAAAACACAGTTGCTCTTGTAAGCACCCCCAAAGTTAAATTAATTGCTAATTAATAAATTTAAGATGCTAAAATGAATTTTTCCCAGAAAATTCAAGAATTTGGCAGGAACTGTATGTGATTTTCTGCCTTCTCTCACAGCTGTTACAGGAACACTGGGGACAACCGCAGTCTCTTCTGTTTTCTTCTGTGGAACACTGTAGCTGTGCCTTCCAGAGCAGTGATAAACCTCCAGTCTCAAAAAGCGCACAGGAAGGCCTTTACCAGCCCGCAGAGCAGACGTTCAGGAGACCCATCTAGTTTTGTCAGCTACTGCCTGGAACGAGTAGAAATTCCAGTCCTACACACACATTCACAACGTCCGTACAGGCTAAACGTCCCTTCTTTTACCTGACACCAAAACACGGTGGAAAACTGTAGACAACCTCCTGTTAAGCTCTCTGCTGCCAATATATATTGGGTGGCAATGTTTTGGTAGTGGGTGGGTTACAGGGGTGGCTCCTGTGAGAAGCTGCTGGCAATGTCCAACAGGCTCCAGGACAGACCCATCACTGGCCAAGGCCGAGCCCATCAGCAACGCTGGTAGCACCTCTGGGATAACACAGTTAAAAAGAGGAGGTGGGAAACCCCAGGTAATTGCAGCCTGAGAGAGGGGTGAGAATATG
>NW_010251688.1:17194-26777 GCF_000690775.1 Eurypyga helias | reverse complement strand
AGCCGGGCGGGTAACGGGGAGCGCGGTGTGTTTGTGGGAGGGGAGTGGGCATTGTGTTGGTAGCGAAGGGCTCCGTTATGTGTTGCGTGTCGGTTTTGCTGTGGTAAGGCGATTGAAGGCGTGCGAGAAACTCTATTTCATCGGTAGCGCTGCGGTTGAGATCACTCCGTAGGCATCGCCGTTGGAGCGGGAAGCCGGGTCAGGGAATGCTGCCCGCCCGAGCCTCCGTTCCCGAGTGCTGTGCAGTGATCTCCCCCGAGCGCAAGCTATTAGTCACGCCTTGCTTATTCAGTGCTTTCCGTGTGTAAAAACTGTTAGTTTAACACTGAATTGCGTTGTGCGCCAGTCCTTTTCATCTTCCTTCGCCCTTGTTTTAAGGGGGATTCCGATGGCACGTTAGCACACCAGTACGGCAGAATCCTCTTCCAGTGTTCGTCGCGGTGATTTCAAAGCTTGGCATCGTGTAAATTAGCACGGGGCAGCGTATGTAGGGCGGACGATCCCTTGTCTACCTGCGTGTACCTTTCCAGTGAAGGGTCCCGTAATGGCAGATGTTGGGAGCGAGGTACGGGCGTACGCAGGAGCTCAGGCATACAACGCTGTTTTTTAAAAAAAAAAAAACCAAAACACCACCCAACTGACCAAACAAAAAGGCGCCGCATTACCAGAAAGTTAATTGAACTGTACTGAAAATAAACTTCACCCCAGTTGCATACGGGCTCGTTGCCGTGACTTGTACAAGGTACGTGATGAATGTGTATTTCCGTTTTCACGTAGCGTTCTGGGTTGGCTTTTTCCTACCCCTGGAATGATGGGCTCTGTTGGACAGTGAAGTCACCTTAACTTGCCGGATGTCATGTTAGAAAGGCATGTTACCATGCTGAACCTTAAGTTAAGGTTGTGTGGCCTAAATATTTTGTTGACACACGTAAACTTGGGTTGATTTCAATTCTTTTTGGCAAGAAGGCGTGAGGTGTTCTAAAATTCAGGTGTAGGCTGCTGGATTTTAAAAACTGTGGTTGTGTTTAGAGACACTGATACATGATTTGTAAAAGAAAATAAAGACACAGATTTAGAAATTACTGTGTTTTCTTAAGGTTCTAGTTTAGGAAGTGTTAAAGTTTATGTAATCTCTCTGAAGAGAAGGTGTCAGCGCAGTGTTTGATCTCCAGTACGTATTTATGAAACAGGACAATTGCTTTAGGCCAATTACTTACATAAGAAATGTTCAAATATATGGGGATTTCTCCAAACAAACAGGCTTTGGAAGTCGCCTGTTAGCTCCACAACGCAGCGGTTGAAGACCAAGTGTTTCATTTTCACAAGTACGGGGAAGTGCAAGCACTGAATGGTGTTACGTAGTAAAAAGCAACCAAACAAAAAATGACAGAGTTTATCAAATTGGCAGAATATTAGGCAATGGAGTTCAGTTAAAAAATGGTGTATTAATGGGATCAGTTGCAGAGAAGGTATTACAGTACCGAGGTTGGTTTTATTCATCTTAATGCTATGTAAGCTTGGCATGCAATCTAAACCTATAATATTTTAAGAATTTAAAAGGATGTTGAACTCTGCTCTAAGTTTTCTTCAGTTTTTTCCACGGAAAAACAAGAACTTCATCAGTTTTATCTAATTTTGTGAGAAAATGCCGGTGGAACGTAAAACACCGTAATATTTGCCAGGGTTTCTGCTTTAAAAATGGGATGCAGTTATTTAGAAGGGCCAAAGCTTTCACTTCAGCATCACTTTGTAAAACAGGGATTATGCCACTGCAAAGTGCTGCCATAAAACCGTAAGAGTAAGCAGAACTGGTGGTAGCTGTTTTATGGTTTGGTTCAGTGGTGTTTTTAACTTCCTTTAAAACTTAAATTTCTAGGGTTGGTTGAAATACTCTCTTGTCAATACCATCACTTTCCATTCCTTCTTTACCCCTTAGGCAGGTTTCTCACCGTTACGTTTGCATATAAATGGAGTTGCAAATGACAACCCTGAGGCTGAACACTCAGAATGCAGTGAATATTAAAAACACCTTTGGCTTCAGAATTTCACCTGTACGTTTGGGAACCCAAACTGTGATTTTAATACTTGAGCTGAGAATGACGAAAGGTTCCATTTTGCAATATCAACCTATTTTTTTTCCTTTCTTAGGGAAGAGTTCTTTCGTTTCCTTTTACTCAGAAGTAGTCATATCCAACAAACGAGAGAAATAAAGGGGCAGATGAGTTTTTATTGTTGGAGGTGTGTTTGAATGAATGGACCCTGAAGTTCCTAGGCCAACCTGCCTTTTGAGAAAGATCAGTGAATATGCAAATATTCAGAAATTTTAATAATCGTCACTATTTTTCCTTGTAAATTATTTAGCAATCTTTGTTACCTCATAATGCTTCTGACTGTAACAAGAGCAAAACAATGATCTGAATAAGAAAGGGATCTAAGAAGGGTGTCTTGAAGAAAACAAATGGGTTTTGTAAATGGAATTTTTGACTGAAATTAACAAAGGAGTTTTAAATATTGCTGAACAGAAAACCTAGAGTTCTTGGAAACAAGAAGGGATAATGGTGTGCCTGGGCTGAAAAAAAAAGCCTTTTCTAGTTTTCTGGTATTTTAGAGTGCCTTTTCAGAAAAAGTAATAAACAGTCCTTGTCCTTTTATCAAAAAGTTTGACTTTTATTCCATTCTTCAGTTTCTTATGATTTATGTCTGGGGAAAGTCAGAGAAAAGGAATTTGGGATTATGGGTATTGACAGGATCACCCTTATTTGTCCTGTCTATACATGGTTTCTTCCAGCATGTTTGTGGCTGGTCAGGTTGGTTTATCTTAAGCTTTTGTACCAAAACAGGCTTGTGAGACTTGGGGGTATAATGGTGTCTTTAGGTTGATCATTGTGAACGTTGGGTTGCATTTTTTTTGAAGTTGCATTGCTCAGATGCAGGCTACCTACAGGTGTGTTAAGTAATCACCTAACCATGAAATTTCAAGGGGTGCCAGAGATTATCATGAAAGAGCCAACAAATTTACTGAAGCTATTCTGTTCATTTTAATTCTGCCTGCAGTTGCTGGCTGTGTGACTGTGCATTTTAAATACCCTGCTGCAGTGCTTTTACTTCAGTCCACCCGGAAGATGGGAATTCAAGTTCATCAGTATTAAAAACCTCACCTCAGTAAAGACCTTGAAAACAGATCAAACTAATAAAAATACTCTTTTCCCTGCCTGTGGCTGGCCTTACTTGGGAGTTGCTACGGTGCCGTGAGAAATGCCTCATTGCTTAAATAATTACAGGGAGAGGGACTCAAACAAAGCTATGGTATAGATATATACGGTATCTATTTATGTCAATTGAAGGGATTTAGTTCCTGGTCTTGAAACAGCTCCTCCTCCTTCACCCCCTACCCCCCCCACACACACACCCGTTGGTTTGTTTGCTTCCTTCCTTTAAAATTCCATGTGCTAAAAGAGATGCGGATGGTTGAAATGAAGTTTGGGAATTGTAGGGTGGTATTTGCGTTGCGCTGTGGTTTGCAGTTTTTAGATTCTGGTTGATTCAAAAAGTAGGAGGAGATACCTAACAGTTTTAAACTTCAGGCTTGTTGGGACCTGTTGGATGCCCTAGGAAAGCACTTAAAACTTGTTGAATAAAAGCTGTGGTGAATCTCGGCTGTTTCGGAAACCAGTCTGTTTCTGCTTGGTAGCTCACTCAGCAGAGAGGGAACTGTAAAAAGCTGTACGCTAATGCTGCTGTCGGTGGTATCTAATCGCTTTATCAGTTGTGAGAGAAAAATGCATAGGGTAACATGTTGAAGATGCGGGTAAGAGAGAAGGGGGAGTTGTGCAAATTGTTACAAACTGAAAAACGTTGTTTTACCTTTTGGAGGTTGAGTGAAAAGAGATTTTTATTTTTTTTTATTTTCCTGAATGCTAGAAACTGGTTTCTGTAGTAAGCAGGGATTATGTAGGCAGAACATACGTATATTTATACATATATATATATGCATGTATGTATTTTTGGTTATTCTCACATCAGTTTTCAGAAATGCTGCTTTTTAAAACTGCAGAGGCTTTCAGCTATTTATCCACACACCATAACTGCAACTACATTACCCTTCTGTGCTGGGAGGAAAGTAGAAACACTGAACAAAAAGTACTGGGTTGACAACTAGAATTTGACCTTCGTGTGGCTTTGCAGGCTTGACGACCTGACCTAATCTTGCTAACTAGCCGATGTGCTTAAATTGTGTGAGTGTTGTCGAGCTCCCTTGTGCGATGCATAGGATGTGAAATCCTTTCAGATGATACGTCCTTTCTAAATTGTCACATTTAAAACCCATGCCAACCATCTTTAATAATGTTATAGTTTTCACATTTTTTCCTATGAATTACCAGGTCAGAAGGTCATGGCTGGGGGGAGGGGAGCAGCAGCAATGTGAGAGGTGGGCTGGTAAGGCTAAAAATACTGCATGTAAGGTATAAAATTTTTAACTGTAATACATTGAAATTTCCAATTTCTGTTTTCTTGGATTTTCTTGCTGTAATGTCCTCCCCATTGCTCCGTTAAAAGGCATGTGTTAACCTTCCCTTTCAAACAGAGGTAAAACGGTTAAGTAGGGAGATGCAGAAGGTGTAAACCTCCGTCGTAACCGTTTCCTGTGTTATCTGTACAGGCACAATGATAAATACTGCCAAGTGTGAAATTCGCTTAATCTTTAGGTACATGTATGCAAATGCCAGTAGAACGTGGTAATTAATTACAGTAGACCGAGTGGACTATGATTCTTTTCAAGGAGGAAGACCGGGGAAGGAATCCTAAAAACATTAGCCACGAGCGGCTGCTTGAGCAGGAAGCCCGGTTGGTTGGTGTCTTTGTGTGCTTTCTGGTTTAAGAGCGAAAATTCTGAAGTTCACATTACAGCAAAAAAAACCCTTTCTGTGCTGTTTCTGACCTGTGTAAATGTTGTATCAGTCTTGTCAGCTCTCAGAGAAGCTGGTTATTCTGTCCTCGTCTCCAGGTCCTGGCCTTGGTGGCTGTGTGCGTGCTGAAAAAAGGTCTCTTAACTGGAAAGTGTGGTGGGAGGAATTGTTCTTCTGTGTCTCAAGTCACTTTACCTCCCAGCCGTGCCTCCAAATGCCTCCTTTTCACAAATGCCTAATAACCTGTGAGCTGATGATTGCGCAGGCTGCAAGAGGCTGCCACCCTACAGTACTGCTGGTGACAATTGCTGCCTTCTAAAACGTGCTGAGCGGCTTGCTGCATGAAAAGCACTGGAGGTGCGGGTGCTTTTTGGGTATAACATCCTGCTCCTTTTTAGTTTATTTCTTGCTCTGGGAGAGAATCATGCCTGCTTTGTAGGTCTTTTAAAATTAAGCGTAATTAAAACTAGAGCTTGCTGATTATTCTGTGCCTTCAGTCTAAATGCACAAATCTTTGTGTCAACTCACCAGGAAGCAGATAAAAATGCTCATCTCTGATTTCTCTTCTAGCCAGGCTCAGTGAGGCACCGTTGGCACAGGAGCTGGTATGTTAGGGGTGTGCGGAAAGTTCCATTACAACTTTACGGGGTTTGCTTTTTTGTCCTTCGGTGGTTGTGCGGGTTTCTGGCGTTTCTTCTTCTTCCTCTCCATTATCTCCCGTTACAGATGCTCAGTTAAGTCACTTCCTCTGCTGAGCTGTGTGTACCGAACCGAAATTGGCCTCTTTAGCTCAGGAACAGGGAGGCCAAGGATATGTTTTTATGAGAGCTGTGTGCCAAACTCAGTCCACTCTGTTGGTGGTTCAAAGGAGCAGTATCTCGTTCCTTTGCTATGTTGCTGTGTGGTTGTTTTTTGTGGGTTTTTTTTTCTGTGTGTTTTTTGTTTTCTTTTTTCTTTCAGTGTTGCTGCCAAAGGGGAAAAAACCCACCTTAATTCTAATTTATGGCAGCAGTGCACACGCAGGTCAGCTGAAAGCACTATGATATCTCAGCCTGTGAGTTGTGATTGCCTCCATAAATCTACCTCAAGCTAAGTAAGTAGGAGGGACAGAGATAAAGAGTCACTTTACTACAAAGGCAGAAGAACATAAACTGGCGACAAGGAAGTTAAGCTGGAAATTAGAAGGATGGATGGTGTGGTGGTTTTGGATTAACCTTGACGAATGGTGGTCGCAGTTGGTCAGAAGTATTCAAAGGTGTATCAGTTTTTGGAGGAAATTAAATGTTTCTTGTGAGACCCACAAGCTGGGCTTAATTGCCAGCTGTCCTTCTGTTTGCAACTTTGGTGAGGAGAGCTGTGCAATTTGTTGGTGCAGTTTTATGTTCTGAAGAAAAGGTGCCAGTTAAAGCAGTGCCTTTAGTAGTTTTGGTTTCCTGGATGGTAGTGGCTTGCACAGGAGCTCTGTCTCAAATGAGGTTGTTTCTCAAACTGTATTTTGACCCCATTGCAGGAAGATGAGTGACGCAAGGAAGGATTATCCAACAAACCTGAAAAGCATTCATCAACTTGCTATCCTATACAGTAGATCCTACTTAACCATCAGTAATTCGTGGCTGAGCTAGGCGGGAGCTGAGAGGAATATGGACAAAGCCCAAACTATTTTGTTGCATATCTTTTTTAGGCAATAAATTTTGGAGTCAGATAAATGGTGTGAAATTTAGCAGAACTGGATATGGAGGCCTACACCAAGGAGTCTAATACGGGTAATGTTAAACTCTTGTGATCTCATCACCTTGGGGGATGATACAGACGGTGGAGCCTGTGTGTTCTGGTCAGTTGTTGGGTGACGTTTTTCTTCTTTGATGCGGTTACAGAACAAGCTAATACCAGAGGTGAATTGCAGGGCCAGGTATCTTCCCATATCCTTGTGCAGTACCTTGCTATTGTCCTCCTTTACGAGATACTGACAGCTCTCATCCCTGCGTTTCACAGTTTGCCGCTGTTCCATTCTGAAGTGGATTGGTACTAAGCTGGTGAAGCTGTGGGAAGGAGCTTCTTAAGAAAGGAGACTTAAGACTTTGGTACATATAGCCTTGCACCACGAAGCTTGGAGTGGTGTGATTTTCAAATACAGTGGAAGAATGAAAATGCTTGGAGAAAACAAAGAAACTTTAGGTTTACGTTTATAGGTTTCACAGGAGAATCTGAAGGCTGGAAATTTAAAGGATGCTTGTCTCCAGGAGCGTGAACTTTGGGACTTGTCTTTGAAATGAAGCCAGTATGGACAGGGAACCTAGATTGTATCAAGATTGAGCTTGTAAAATTAACAGAGAGGATTGCAGAAGGATACGGTCATTGTGGATATCTTAAACCAGTTTTAACTCTCTCTTGAAAAGTCTGCAGGTATTTGTAGTCCTTGAGGATGTTGTCCTTTTGTACTAACGGTGTTAGAATTTGATGGGGGTTTTTTTGGTTGGGGCACACATTGATGTTGGGGAGAATGTCTTGTAATAGGTGCTTTTCACCCAAGTCCAGAATAGTTCACATGATTTAGGATTGCTGCAAAACACCACACCTGGTAATCCACATGAAGGTTTGCAGCCTTATTCTCTTGGTTCTGATGCTTTACTTCCTTCCCCTTGCTCCCTCCTGATTATGCAAGCCAATACGACCCTGTTGAGGAGGCAGCAGCATTGCACGGCTGCCCAGACCACGTATGTGTGGTGACCACCAGCACCTTGCAGTGCCGTGGTGTACGGCTCTTTCCTAGAGCAAGTCTTCCCCAGCGTCATCTGCCTGCGGGTGCACGTCTGTTTGCTAGCAAGCTTAGGCGGTCTTGTCTGTACCTAACCTCAAGTGTCTCTTACTGAGTGGTCACAAATAATTAGGGGACATATCCAAAGCTTGGAAGAGTTCACAGCCTGATTGAAAGGTAGGGTTTATTTGTATTTTCTGTTGAACTATGCAGAGGAGTGAGCATTTGAAAAAGAAAAAAACGTGCTTTGGGCAGTAGCATTCTGTCTGCTTCTGGCATAGACAGGATGCAAAGTTAGCGTGTAACTGAACTGGTGTATTGGAAGCATTTGTTTTCCACCTTGCCTTTATTTGTGAGCAATTAATACTGTGTTTCTAAGTTTTCACAAGATACTTGAGCCCTGCTTTCTGTCTGGTATGTAAATTGGCTCTTGTCCCTTTCCTGAAGTATCAGCTAAGTAGTAGTAGTTAAGACGTGAGGTGCTGGGTGGGTGTGCCTGTAGGAGTGTTCCCTCTGAGTACCTGCTCACATCCTGGGGGAACTGATAGTGGAAGTGTGTTTTCCCTATATCGCACAGTCTGTTGAAGTGGTGTTGTTTTGAACTTGTTACTCTTCCTGGACAGAGAAAGGGTGTTCATTTTCTGGAGTCTTTGGTGACTTTTAGCTGTCTTGTGATTATAGAGAAGAGGTATGGGGCCTCTTACCTGTTTTCTGAAATTGTAAGTCTTGTTGACTATTTTAGGATTGTCTGCAGTGTAAGACGATTGGACTTAGTTGCTGAGATGGTCCTTTGTAATTTTCTATTTCTAAATAAGACTAACAAAGCCAATGCTCACAACTTACAATTGTATCATAGAATCATAAATTGTAGAATAGTTTGGGTTGGAGGGGACCTTAAAGACCATCTAGTTCCAACCCCCCTGCCATGGGCAGGGACACCTTCCACTAGACCAGGTTGCTCAAAGCCTCATCCAGCCTGGCCTTGAACACTTCCAGGGATGGGGCATCCACAGCTTCTCTGGGCAACCTGTTCCAGTGCCTCCTCACCCTCTCCAGGAAGAATTTCTTCCTGATATCTAATCTAAACCTCCCCACTTTCAATTTAAACCTGTTACCCCTTGTCCTGTCACTACAGGCCCTTGTAAAAAGTCCCCCTCAGCTTCCTTGTAGGCCCCTTCAGGTACTGGAAGGCTTCAAACAGAGGAGCTAAATTATGTTAATTGATAACACTGTATTCTGATCTGGAATGGTTTACATCGAAGTTACTCTGTCAAATTTAATGGAGGCTGAGGTCTAGGGTTTTTTTGCTTTATCCACAGAGGAAAGTAATGTTAGTGGGTCTTTCGCTTGGGTCTGACAACATTGTGTCCAAGAACTCAGCATTTTCAATAGCTTCATCAACAAAAACTGCAGTTCACTATTTCTGAAGAAAAAGTACATAGGAGTCTTGGATAGTAAGAAATTTTAGCTTTCTTTTGATGCCTTTCTTCTTGCTGACTCTGATTCCTTTACTGGGACACTTGGCTCCTGTTACCTTTCATAAAGATGATGCAGATGTGGTCCCAGAGATAGATATTTCACTTTATCGCCTTCTGCATTCTTTGTTTTCTGTGGTTTGGGGTGTTTTTGTTGTGGGTGTGTTGGGGTTTTTTTTGTTGTTGTTTTTTGTGTTGGCATTTTGGTTGGGTTTTTTTTTTTCTACAAGTGTGGACACTTTGGTATGCGAGTTAGGACTTTTTTGGTATGTTATCTGTCTGGCAGTTATTTCTTATGTCCATGAACAGGACCATCTGTGCAGAATTGCGGTTGATTCCCTGGGAAAGGAAAGCACATCAGGGAACGGCTTAGTTCCTTATGTCTCATCTTCTCCCATTGCTTTTTATGTGAAAGGGCCTTCTGATACCCTTTACTTCGCATTCCT
>NW_010251688.1:549-17183 GCF_000690775.1 Eurypyga helias | reverse complement strand
TGGTTTTCCTGCTTTTGTTGCCAGTTACAACATTAACTGGAGAACAAACCATTCCAGATTGTATCTGTATAAAGCCGGACCGCTTCTGCTGCCCGTTTTTTTTCCTTTAAAAAGAAACCTTTGCGTTACTCTCCCTCCTGAGAGTGTGTTAGTTCCTGGTCAGTGCTGCCCTACCTCCCCAGGTGTTTTTACAGGGTGGACGAACCAGCCTAATGAGGGGGCCAGATAATGGGACCATCCTGTTCCTCACCCGCTGAGCTGCATTTTCCTGCTGCTTCTGCCATACTGGCACGGTCCTGAGCGCAGGCTGGAAGCGAGGAGAGATTACTGACTGAGCTCCTGAAGTGGGTCACTGTGGGCACGTCGGGCAAGTGTCAGTGCCAGCCGCCAGCACTACGTAGGCACGCACGGCCAGAGGGATGGGGAGCCCAGCACGCACCCCACGTGCTCTGCGTCAGGACCGTGCAGGTGTGGTTGGCTGAGGTGGCATGGAAGAGCTGCTGTGACCTGGGGAGCAAAACCGGAGTGTCGGTTAAGCCTGGACAACGAGAGCAGTGACTGCACAGTCTGAGTATGTTTTCCTAGCCGTAGGGTAGCCAGACAAGCCCTCCTTTGCACAGAGGTCAGAGGGGACAACTTGGAATATTTTTTTTTTTTAAATGTTCTAAATTCTTAAGTGCCCAAGCCTGTCTGCGAGAGTGAGTAGTTGTGAATAAGGGTTGAAGAGCTGGGGAAGCAGATAATTATTTGGCTGTAAATAGCAGCTCTTAAAGCCATAATGTATACAGACAGTTACTAAGGCACTTGGTATGAGATTTGTGTATGAGGCACAAATTGTGCTTTGTTTGTAACGCCATGTCTCCCTAAAAAGCTGTCTCCAGTCGAGGAAAAGTGGTATTTTCACCACTGGCTTAAATTTTTGGTCTTAAATGATGTGTTTATAGATTGTATTGCTTGGTGAGTTTCTTATGCATTCAGCTAATGTCAAATTAATAATTGGAGGATAAAAATCAAGCTTTTCCATACAAAAAATGACTCTGCCATCTTCTGTGGAGTATTGTGTTTCTTCTTGTGCTCTGGTACTGAAAGGTTAATAAGATACTTGTGGATTTTACAGAGATTTGTTGTACCTGATAGGAAGTAATGAAACCTGGTGAAATCCATTCCGTACCTTTAACCGCATCATTTCTTGGGAAAGCTGAGTCATAACCTGTTCAGGGCTTTGCAGTCCATCCTCACTTCTGCTTTCAGTGATTAGATTTTACCCTTTCTCTAGCAAGTATTTGGTCCATCACTATCACCATATTGAATGATTTTTAAAATACACTGAGAAAGCAATGCTTTTACAATAGCATTGTTTAATATATGCAACGGGTGCAGCTGTGCTGCAGATCTTGCATTTATGTATTTTTATTTGTGACCTTTCAATGGAGATACCTTTCAGAGTCACAGAAATGTTGCCTAGATGCACATTATGGTTGCTTATTAAGATCATAGGTCGTATGTTATAAAACGGGGAGGATCTGAAAAGGTGAAATAAAGGGATTGCTCGTTGTGATGAAAGAGTAGATGGCATAACTGAGGTCTGATAAGCATTGCCACTAGACTTTTAGCATCACCAAAATCTAATGTTTGTTCTGCTCATATGTTTTAATATTCAGCCCAGGCTCCTGGTTTAAGAATTTTTGAGCAAGCTGTGACTGAGCTGTTATGTTCAATTTTGAGACAATGTACATCTTTAAATCATAAGTTAGCCTTGCTAAATGTTAAATGTTAATTGCTGAGCTGTTTTGCACTTTTCATGAAATTTGTAAATGAAAGGGAAAATTAAGTACTGAAGAACAATAGAAGCATTAAGATTCAAGCTCTCACATTAAATGCTGGCATGCTGTATTATGATGTTTAATTTTATGGGAATGTACTTGGACATTGATCCTTAAGTACCTGTATGTGCAAGCTCCTTTTTAATACTGTAAATGGCAGTAGGGGTAGCACTTTGTTGAAGATCTGTACATTATCCCACCTTCTGCCTGTTTTTTTCCTCCTGTCATAAATGTAGTTATTACTTGAACTGTTTACAAGTGTGAGTACTTTGCTTTTCATACTGTATGATGATTTCTGAAAAGGCTTTAGCAGATGTACATGTATTCATGCACATGAATACCAAATGGGTTTCAGCAAGCTCCAGCCCAAGCATCATTAATAGGAAATGGCTGACATCCAGCTGCCTTGGAAGTTTTACAGCCATACATATTCCTCCAGTTTAAACAGCACTACATCTTGTTGTGGACTTCATGCTGGTATTTTAAAGCACTGTTTTCATGAGTACACTTCTTCTGAAGCGTTTTCCTGAGTCCTTGCTTGGGCAGATATTTGCATTCTGTAGTTTGATAATAACTTAAGTGTAAGTGCTTGTGTTAAGGGACTTGAGGCATGGGGCCTTCTTGCGTTTTCACCTTTTTTTTGTTTTGCCACCTCCGAGTTTTATAATAATGATACATGTGTGTTTAGACTGAGTTCACTTTCACACTGGTTTGTGCACATATTCTTACATTTGCATTGTGACATGAATGACACCAGGTTCAGTGATTTTCACACACACACACGATATTGACAAAGTACCAGCTCCCAAGTCCTCTAGAACAGATGAGTATTTTTTCATTTTGTTACGGTGTTATCGAGGCGTATGTGAAAAGACCAGTGACTTGGAAGTGTTTGTTGAGTGAACACAGAATACGGAGATTCAGTCAGTCTGGCACTACGCTTGTGTTCTGTGAACTGTAGGGTACAAACGAGAGAGACATGAAAATATGAAGGTGTGGTTTAGCACTGCTCTTGTTTGTGTACTAGGAAGCTAAGAGCTCTTGAGCTTTGTGGTATGGCTTAGTGTCATTAAAAAAAAAAATGTTGGGGGAGGGAGGATTGAACATACCATGGAGAAGACTAAAAGCTGACGTTTTCAAACTGCATGTATTGTACCTGTTCACTTAGGCCATCTCACATTGAACTATATTAGATGAAATTTAAACGTGAAAAGGAATCATGTGATAAAATGAATTCTCAACAAGAAACCATGAAAAATTGTTTCTCTCTTGAGCAGTGAGAAATCTTACAGCTCCTAAAGAGACCAAGTCACAGCATTTAGATATTATGCTTCTGCTTCCAAAGGAATACCCAACAACTTGATCCGCCCCCCGGCTCCCCTGTTAATGTTGTAATTGCTATTCCTGTCTAGGAAATAACTGGATCAGAGAGCAGGAAAAAAAAAAATAAGGCGTCTGGCCATTGCTCAGCCTCTTGTATAAAGTTTCAGTGATGTTGATAACTTGCATTTCTTTTCTCCTCTACTGGCACGGTGACAAGCACGCATGTCTGGTGTTACCCAGACTGTACAAGTGAATGCTGGATAGATAATACGAAGCTGAAGACAGAGCTGGATTGTTTATATACATGCAGGAAGCAGGGAAGGTTTTGTCTCTGTCTGTCTGGTGTGTTTGTCTCTCACCCACCTATTCTAACCATTCAAAGTCCTATAAAAAGCAGGAAAGAGAATTTAGTCTTTGTTTGGCTACTTTCAGGCTTAAATAATTCAGTGAACTTCTTACAGCAATCTGTAAAGTTGTTAGTATGTCTTTGTTTTGTATCTTCAGTAATTTATGGGTTTCCAGGAGGACAGAGTTATCAGACCTTCAGTAATGCTTCCAGCTTTTTCAGTGTGCTTTCTCTTCTGAACATCTGCTGCCAGTGTAGACACCCAGAGTACTTTCTTCATTCAAATTTGCATTCCAAATCCCAAATGTGAATAGAAGAAAAATCTGACATCAGAATTCCTGCTCATGCAAGAGGGTATGTTATTAAAAAAAAAAAACCCCAAACCAAAAAAACCCCACAAAACACCAAGAACAAAGAGATATGACACGCTTTTACGGAGTTGTGTAATTCTTTAACAGCAATGAAAATCTGCCTATTTACATGACTACTAAGTGACATCCAACCGTTGGCAAAAGTGTAATTTAGAATGAGCAAGACACTGCTGGTGAGCACATTTCATGTAAAGGAGTTCCTTTTTGTTTCTGTGTACAGCGTGTAACTTGAAACAACGAACAACGCTTTTGCTATTTGTACACAGATGCCAGTTTTCCAGTGCCAAGAACGTTCCTTTCATACACTTTAAGGTTCTAGCAACAGCACAAGTCCACTTTCTGGCAAGAGCTTTGACATGCTCGAGAGTTAAAATAAATCTTTCTGCTCCTTTCCTGTCTCATCTCCTCCCCTGCATGCTTTCATTCCTTGACCTTCAGCTGTGCTAAGCTAATTTTCAAGAGCACGGTTTGACCTAATTGCTTAGCAGAGTATGATCATGGTGAAATCCCATATATTGCCTGCTAAAGAAGTTATGGCCACAGGGTTAAAGTCATATGCTCCTTTGAAAGAAGAGGACCACGCTGATGGGAGGGAGGGCTGTGTGCTGGCACTGCCTGTGAAGGATTTAGCAGCTGCAAGATCTCTCCTCTCTTTCTTTCATTGTCTGAAATACCATTGTCTGTGCCACCTTTTCTTCTTGAAAACCCTTATCCTTCATGCTGCGTGGCACTTCAGAAAGAGACAAACTCTTGAATGTGTGCCTGGTTGAACTGTGAATCTGCACTTTGTTTTTTCCATCCAAAGCTGGCACTGCCTGTGAAGGATTTAGCAGCTGCAAGATCTCTCCTCTCTTTCTTTCATTGTCTGAAATACCATTGTCTGTGCCACCTTTTCTTCTTGAAAACCCTTATCCTTCATGCTGCGTGGCACTTCAGAAAGAGACAAACTCTTGAATGTGTGCCTGGTTGAACTGTGAATCTGCACTTTGTTTTTTCCATCCAAACGAATCCTGCGTGTTGCTCCGTAGAAGGCTTACATGCAGGCACTGCATGAATTTGAAACGCACCGTTGACTTGGAAATAGATAAGTGATAAAAGACTGGAAGACAAACTGTCCTAATGCACAGGACGCAGCAATAGCTCTTAGCCCCCTTGAAAACCTTCAAAGTGCAACAGCAAGCGAACGTGGTGCGAAGAGGGAGCACAGCTGGCTCTTGTCTCTGGGCTCACGCCCAGGGAGCCCAAACTGCCTGCCTTACCTGCACCCCACTGCAAGCCTTTGGCCTTCTCTCCAGGACTGGTGGTACTTTCTGTCTGGCTTGTCAGGGCCCCCTCGTAAAAACCTGAAGCTGTAGGCTGCCGCAGAGCGAATCCTCCTTCTGTTGAAACCTGCGTTCCTTCCCAGTGTTCATCACAGGAGTGGATGTGGGGCCACACTGTGGAAAGCTCTCCTAGCACGCCTCTGGTTTAAGCTGTGCTTAATGGTAACATACGTGAAAGTCAAGTGGAGAAATGTTTTCTCAGGCTTCTTTTCTGGAGCACGCGGAAATTATTTCTGGGTTCCTTGTGTATGTCTGTCTGTACTGAAACAAATCCCAAATTAAGTGGGGGTGCAGGAGTTTTCCTAGCGTACAGAGTAGCTGAGTGACAGGGAAACCCACTTGTTAGTAAGAAAGACCTTTAGTCTCAAGTGTGAAGTTTTTAGGGATTATTGAAGTTAATGGTCTGCAAAGTATGGTGTAAGTGAAAACATTAGTGTTTCCTGGCGGCTGTTGGGGTCATTAGCTAAATAAATTAATTGTGAACTATTAATTTTTGTCTTTTCCTGGAAGACTGGTTGTGCCTCTGCAGGAGACTTCTCTGTCCTTCAGCTCCTGAATTCAAAGCTCTGTGTTGTGGACTTAGCAGTATCCTTCATACTGTCATCATGCCCCGGTGTTTGAGAGGAGAAAGCCAGCTGAGGTGTGAGACCTCTTCTGACTGTCACTTTCAGTTGAAAATTGGAATGCAAACTACATTGATTTGTGTGTGTGTTCCAGTATTAGTTACCCAGTTTTTTTCTGTCTCTTTCCATAACTTGTGTAAAAAAAAAAAAAAAAAAAGGGGGGGAGGGAGGGGAAGAAAAGGTGACTGCCCTCTCAAAGGCCCCGTGTGTACTGCATGCCATGTGTTGTCAGGGATGTCCTTTCAAATCAAATGATTATTATTGCTTTCTTGCAATTCTGCTGGTCTGCAATTCATACCATAAAGTTATATGGCCCAAGGTATTTATTTGATCCTACAACCTTAAGTCCTCCTGTTGTAGGTGTTTTGGAGGTAATGAGAGGTAAAGGCAAAGGGAGGTTACGAGCTTTCTTCTTAAAAACAAGGGCGGAGGGGAAGAGGAAGAAAGCTTTCTGTGCCTGTTTGTGGGGACATACAGGATGTATGGTATTTGGGTTTCTGTGCTTGTTTTTTCTTCCATTTTTACTCCACACACAGATTATATTGTAATTGGCATGTTTTGAGAGGTCTGATGTTTAGTCAGCTGCGTAAATGTCTTGATAACAAAGTTCTGTTCCCTCACCCAACCCTCTTGCTCATTTTGGGGGGTTACAACCTTTTAAAAGCCTTTTGAGCTGTCTTATTTGAATGCAGCTATCTTATCTAAGTAAAGTTATCGTTAGTAGTGGTTACGTCCCGGTGGTTTTTCATACATTTGCACAAATGGCAAACTCTGCTGACATAAAGAAAAAGAAATATCTTACAGAAGCAGTTTCATAGCTACAGTTGGAGCTGAAATACTGGAAAAAGCAAGATAATGTAATGTGATGCTTACTGAAATGAGAATTGAATCCATCCTTTATGGAAAGGGATGAGCTTTATGGATATTGTTAACACCACCCCGTTGGTGGTTATAAAATGTGCATGCGTGTGTTTGGATGGCAGGTCCCTGCGTGGAGGTAGTAGGTAATGCATGCTTATCAGGTGTGCCATGTAACCTTAAGCTGGAGTGAGGGCAGGTTTACTCTGGTTTTACAGTAGTTGTATGTAATGGCTGTGTCCTTGTGCAGTGTGGAACAGGGTGCTTGCTCTAACTGACAAAAGTGAAAAAAAGCTGCAAATGTCAGGTCCTCACTTCTCAGAGGCTTCCCCATGTTTCATGGGTTGCACAGAGTTGCACTGGTTAATCTTTGCGCTCAGAGGTTACGTACACCTTGACAGCTTGTTTGTACATGTAGCTTTGTTTACATCAGTTGCTTTTCTACTTTCTTCTTCCTTCTCTCTTCCTCCTTGTATCAAGGTTCAGCTGTTTCTG
This sequence comes from Eurypyga helias, assembly GCF_000690775.1. Taxonomy (NCBI): domain Eukaryota; kingdom Metazoa; phylum Chordata; class Aves; order Eurypygiformes; family Eurypygidae; genus Eurypyga; species Eurypyga helias. The sequence continues at coordinate 10,022 of NW_010251688.1, read as the reverse complement.
TATGGCATCACAAACAACACACCACTGCACTCTGGTCTGTCTTGGGTGTTATCTTTGTTAACATTTGCTTCTTGTTCTTTGCACTCTGCCAGCTATTCAGTCTCAACATGATACTTGCTCCCTGCTGCCTGTTGGATTTTTTTTTTTCCTTGACTTCATCTGCTCGTGTCAAAATGCACCATGCTGTCCTTCATGGCTTAATAAACACCCTGAAGTTGGGTTTTCTCAGTGCGTTCATAGTTACGAAAGGATGGCGACGTCTTCAGTTTTAGTCTGAGAGGACCTCCTTTGTGATGTGCTCTTAGCCGGCATCCTGACGTCTGCCTCAGGAAGTTGTCGTGCGTGGCAACAAGCTCACCCTGGTGCACGGCAGTTCTCATCGGTTGGTTTTTGTGGGTCGTTTTTTGTGCAGCCATGGCAGTTTTAACTGAAAGTTGCTGGAATACCGTTACTTCAGCTTATGAAGCGGTCATAAAACAGTGATATTTGGATCATTAGTATCAAAAGATGTCTTACAGCGAATTCTTGCATCCATCTTAGTTAACATTGCTAATTATTAACATTAATGTTGCTTATGCTTATGAAACTGTGTTGGAAAGTTTCATTTCTCTGTAGCCATTTAGGATTTTCATTCTGGAAATTCTGAAGTAACTGTTTTTACGTAGGGTAGAAAGAGGTTGAGAAAAGAATTAGTGTAAATGTTTTAACACTTTTTACCTTTGGGTGCTTTTGAGAGGCCTCTAAAGGTCAATTTTTACTGTCTCTTCCCTGCTATTTGCAGTAGCTACATTGCTTTTAAACTGTTTTTTTAGGTGTTTAGGATGTGCAGTGTCTTGCATTTTAGGTTAGAGGAGGTTGCTGTGAACCTGAATGAAGAACTCTTTCAAAGATTGGGCTATAATGGGGCCTTTTTATTCTCTCATAATGAAGCAGGGGTTCAATGAATCACTTTTTTCTTTGGATACACCAAAGTTGATCCTGCATACAATTTCACTTGTCCATACAAACCTTCTTGATGAAACTCCCAAGTGTCCGAACTGCATACCAGCGAAGACAGAAGGCTACGTAGTAAAGGAGTATATGCATTATATTATCCAAATCCTACTGGATTTTAGGTTACAGGGATAACTGTGTTTCGCCCATTCTGCTCACTTGAAGTGGCTTCTGCAACCATCGCAAGGTAACCCTTTTCTTTGTTTTCTGTGGAATTTGGGTGTAGTTTGCCAGCAGTGGAAGCTGCTGAAAATGTCTGGCATTAACTTTTGCACTTTTTGACATAGGCGGTTTGGTGCTACTACTGGAAAGTTAGTCTGACAAAATGTAATCTTTTCCCTCTCAACTTTGTAAATCAGGGAGGAAATCATCTACAGGGAACATTTTCTGACCTGTTTTGCCCCTTTTTTTTGTCTGTATTCATTCAGAACAGTGAGCACTTATTTCATTTTGGGTAATCCATCTCTGTAACTGCCCTATATAAAAATCGAATTTGATGCTTCCAGAAGAGTATCCCAAATGTAGTGAACTAATTTTCTGTAGCTGGAAAAAACTGAGCGCTGTGGAAAAGCACTAGAGCTTTTGACTGAACCACACATAAGCCCTATTAAACCTGCTTAGTCACATCATATTGTACAACAAATAGCCTCATCTTTGTCTTTGGAGCATCTTAAAGGAATTGAAATTTCAGAAAAATGTGATGAATAACTACTAGTTGCTCAGAAGACAGAAGAAAAAAAAAAAAACACAACACCACCAAAGCCAACCAAAAACCCCACGAGCTGTCATATGCCATCCCCAAAATACTTCCTCTGACATTTCTGGCTAATGTTATGATTGGGATGTGGCTGGCCAAGCAGAAGACTTGTATGAGGGGTTTTGCTATCATGAATGAGAAACTTGAGTGCGTAGAAAACAAGAACGCTGTAAGTATTTGCAATCAACACTTGCTTGTTTAAAAAAAACAACACAGTAGAAGAGAAACTGAGAACAATCTCTGGTAAATTCATGTTTTAGTCTGCCTTCTTTCCTAAGGTCCTGTCTCCTTTGGAGTACTGTCTTTCCCAGTCTAGTTGCAGGATACAGTTGGCTTGAAGAATTTCAGCTCACTGCCATTTCATCTGAGGACATGTAGTAGCATATTCCTCCCCATGACTTGTGTGAACACTTTTTTTTGTTTTTAAATTATCTTTTAAAGTGTATCATTGAGAGTTAATGGTTAGAAGTAAAATTTGATTTTGTGAGATGAGCTGAAGAGGTATGACAACAGGAACAAGTAGTTGGGTGTGCTGGAGGGTAGGTAAGGCGTACACATACATTTTTGAACCAGCTCCACTTTGGGACAAAGGAGGAACACATTGGAGACATTTTCTGCAGTGCCATATGCTGCAAAATTTCCACTGTGGTAGCAACCCAGACCAACGAACTTGTGTAGAATATATGATGTTAATGTGAATATTAGTTCAACTGAATTGTGGAAAAATACTGTTTTGGGAAGACCATGAGTGGAGAAAATTATAAAGTGATAGTAAGTTGCATAGGCAAGCCTCCTGTTGTTCTTCATCGTACTACCCTTTAAACTGATTTTATACACTCTCCTGATTTACTTGTTTGTTTGATGCATGGCCTATGTAGGCTTTAACTTTGGATCAGAGCTGTAGAATTGAAAAACCTACTAGCTTCCAGATTTCATTTTTAGAGTTTTAGTGTTGCCCTTTTTTGTGCTCTGCCAGTGGTGTTGACTGGAGGTTATTTCTTTTGCTAGTCATGTGGCAGATGGGGAAGAGTTTTAGCATTATAGCATGAAAAATCATGTGAGGCCAGAAAACGAATTACTATTTCTTGGTGGCAGTCTGGTTTCCACGTGGTTGTGGGTTTTCTGTAGTGTCTTTGGGAGAGGCTGAACTGTAATTCCAGTACCCCCTGTACTTGCAGCCAATGAGAAAGCTGCATTTGTGCTTAGGATGTGCCAGCGGTAGGGTCTGCAGCCTGCTCAGCAGAGATCACGCTGTCTTCATGTGAGTGCTGCTTCAGACCATGCTGTCACCCAGTTTCATCTTATCATCACGTTCCCATCTCTGAAAAACAGTCTTCTTTCAGCACTGTGGAGAAATGGTTGTGTGCCTGGTTGTTTACAGCTGCGAGGTAACTTTCTCCCATGCAACCGCTACTGTGTTATGTCTTCCAAAACTACATGGATTTTTGAGGAACCTTTGGGAGGAGTGTGTGCTCATGGTGAAGGCAGTTTCTATCCACATCCCCTCACAAAGGCTATGTCTGGCTGCCTGCAGCAAAGCCTGTACTTACCCTGTTCGGCTACCTAGCGGGAGCCTGAACCCACGCACCTGTCAGGATTTCAACTTCTTTACTCAAACGTTCTTTGAGACAAAGCTTGAGATAAACTTTCTCTGATGATGGTTTACTTTATTTTATTTCTGTGCTTTGGGAAAACTTTCAGAAAGAGAAATAAATGTCTTAAACTGTACCTAGTGAGTGCATTGAGAATGACGGTGAATTTAAGGCTGAGACATGTAACAAAAGAGCTGAGGCTCACTTGTGTGTCTGTTGCTGTTGCCAAGATAATGAAAAGTAATTCGGAAGCTTCTCTGACTCTTCTGGTGTGATTATACGGTTTCAGATGGGAAGTTGTTTGGGGATTCCCCATTCCATTTGACAGATTTCCATGTCAAGCCTACGAGTTGATATTTGACTGCCAGCCTGGCAGTAGCTACCGTGCACTATGGCAGCTGGGCTCTGCTCTCTTTCTCTGTCACCACCAACACACTATCACTCAAGCAATGTTTCTGCCAGCTAGGCAGTCTCACGGTTACACTTGGAGTAACACCTGTGTAAACTCATTAATTGCTAGAGAGATTTCACTGCTGTCACTCTAGGAAACAGGAAGGGAGCCATCTTCACTTGGTGAGCTAGTGCTTTTCCACTTCTGGCAATCCTTTTGTGTGTGTGGGGCTGGAGGTGGGTTTGGTTTGTTTTTCTTTTCTAAAACTCATTTTACTTCTGGCACATCATAGGAGTTCAGCTGTGAGGCCAAAGTGGCTCTCACTGTGAATGGTAGAGAAACACCTGACCTGTGAAGGAAGAGGGACTTTGACATGTGGCCATGGCTCTTCATATGCAAACTCGGGTGGCATCATGTTTTCTGGGCAGGCTACCAAGACCATGAGTGGCTTTTGTTAATGTTTTTGTGACTGCTGAGGAGTGTGCCACTTGTGGTTGCTCACAGCTGGTCACAGGGATGCATCTCACAGGTTGCTGTAAGGAGAAGTCTTTCCTGCAGTGACAGTCCGTGCAGAATGCTGTTGGCACACCAGCGCGTGTTGTGAGGTGCTTCGCCTCCAAGCATGTGGCAGGCGAGGGCAGAGGAAGAAAACAAAATGTTTTGGGGACCCAGGCTTGCCCTCTTTGGGCAAATGGGGTTTGGGTTTTGGCCCCATACCCTCAAACTACATAGCAGTAGAGATGTTCCCTTCCCCTTCTGGGAGGTGCTGCCCTGGTGCCAGGACCATGGTCTCACTGGGGCAGCAGTGCCTGCCAAGGGCTGCCCGCTGGACATGCGCCTCTTGCTGGGCAAAGGCTTGGTCGTGTGCCTCAGTGCATGCTGGGCTCTCTGCCGTTGCCCCCATGGGAGGGACTGATTCGGAGGTGGTGCTGACCCCATCTGCGTGTCATCTCCCTCCCACCGGCTGAGGGGCCTACCTCAGGACCCCCACCTCTGCCAGGGGTGATGCTGGCTCCACCAGCTCCTGATCAGTGCCAAAAAAGGGCAATGCTTTCTGGCACCCAGCATTTCGGTACTTGGTGAAATAGTCCGAGCAGCCAAAGCAGTTTCAGAAACACTGTGGGGTAGGGGGGTAGCAGGACTCTGGTTTGGAAGGGAGAGTTTTGCACACTGAGCCACTGAGAAGCAGAAACACAAAATGACCTCGAGGCAGGTTACTGAGATGCCGTGAAGAGCCACCCTACGAAACGCTGGGCTGTTCCCTGGCTTCGCAGAGCTGCTTTTGAGTGCTGACCTCCGAAGGAGCAGACACTGCTGCCTTCTCTGGCTGGGCACGAGACCCTTATGGAGGTGAAACAAGAAAATGCTGCTTGCCAGAGTCTGCCTCAGGCAGCACAGGTTTTCTTACTCAGTGCACTAAGTCCTTCTTAAAAGACCTCTTTCCCCAGAGTGGAAAAGGACAATTAAAATCTGTTATTCTTCCTCAAACCATTCTGCTAGGTCAGTAGTGGCAAATGGACTACCACACTGATCTTTCTTGCTCTCTTGTAGTTCCTCATTGATGTGTTTTTGATGTAAAGATTGGAGAGAAACCCCACCATCAGAGTGATTTTTCTTTGTCTGACACTTTAACATGAAAAAGAACAAAATGAAGCATGACACTGGGGGAGAGCACGTTGTGCTGGCCTCCCTGAGACAATTTGTATTGAGCTGAAAAGCTGGGGGCTGGCAATAGGGAAGGCAGTCAGCTCACCGTTTCATTGGCACCGAGGGGTGCGTGCAGAAAGCTGTCAAGAGGTACATGGTCATCTGACATAATGGTTTTTGTTAGAGATTTGTGCTTCTGTGAAGGAAACAGCAACCCCTGCTAAGAGAAACCTTGCTGCAGATAATGTTTCAAGTAGGTGCAACTCATGCCAATGAATGCTTCTTTATGACAGAAAAAGGAAGGAAATTCATAAGTGGAATTTGTTCTTGAGGCCAAAATAAAATGCCCACGTCAACTGGATTTTTAACAAAAAATGCAGCAAAAATTAATTACGGCATTGGTTGCACTCTCGAGCTGGAATAATTTCTGTCTGTTTCCTTGAGGAATACAGCTTTCTCAAGAAGGCAGCAGTTATAAGAAAATTTCAGGAATTAGTGCTGCTTAATATTTTAAGTCTTTACTGGAAGTCTGTATCTAGAAAGTTAGAAGATCAAAGTAGGCTGTGTTTTGCGAAGTGAAATCCTTCAGGATTGTCTGTCACTTACTTCCATGTACAAAAATACGTAGTGACTGGAACAGATATATCTTCTGTAAGGCAGCCTGTCACTTGTGGGAAACTTTTTCTTTATTAGAATACCATGTAATGCAGAAACATCTGACCAAAACTTTCCTACAAGAGCTTCAATTCAGAGTTATAATTAACTAAAAGCCAGTTGTACCCTTCCGCCATGTCAAGACTACTCCTCCCTCAGTCTCTGCAGTCCATTACCTAAAGAGTTAATGCTTTTAGGAAGTAAATTTCTCATGATATGTTTGAGGAAGTCATGACAGCAAGGAGGGTGCAGTAAAGTACCTCTTGAAATGTGGAGGGGGAAGTGATGTGCAGAGAAAGCTTACTGGAAATACTGAAATGCCACTGGGTGACTGGTTCTGCTTTCTTCCAGGGCCCTGACAGTCTTCAGTTGGGATGCAGAGATGTGCCAAGTAGAGGGAAGTAGAGGAACTGAATCTAGGGAGCACACTGCCGGTGGTAACAATGGGGAAGAAACATAATTCCCCCTACTTGCTTGTTCATAACTCTCTGGAGCAGAGGACGGCTGAGAGGTGGGCTTGGATGCTGCTCTCTGTAGGGTTACTACCTTCTCGTTTGCCAGCTCTAACTGGAGAATACCAGTGTTCAGGAAAAAATACTCTTGTTAAAGCTCCGTTTACAAAGTAATTTGAGAGTTCAAAAGTCGATGCTTTATTTTGGAGTTGTGTTGAGACACGCTTCATCCCTTAACCAAGCACCCTCAAGTTATCTCTTATCTATCTCTTGTGTAGCATTATGTAATATGTAAAGCAAGAGGGTGGAGGAGGTCAAGGCCAGGTTATGTATGACAGTGTTTGAATTTGCAGTGCAGAAATATGCAGAAGTGCCCCTTGATTAAGAGCGTAATTTCTAAGATGTTTCTTTAGTTTGTGTGCTCCTTACATGTAACAGGGGAAGAAAAGATTTCAGCTGCGGCCTGCAGTAACTGTTGTGCTGGCATCCATGTGACTGCATTTTTATTCTAATGTGTAACTCTTCAGCTCTGTAGAAAGAGCTGCAGCGCTGAAAGCTGGAATTGAAGCGTGCGAGTCTTTTGTAGACTGGCTGAATTACTGTTAGAAAGTGAAACTTTTCCGATGCAACGTTGGTGATTATAAATACATGACTGTTTTCAGTGACAAATCTCCTCGCATCCTGTTAGTCAAAACCAAACTTAGAAAAATGCTCTCTCTTTTGGCACAGACGTTGAATTTTAGTAAACAACTCTACTTAGTAATGCTGATATGGACCTGCAACTTTTTTTTTTATTTGTATGTATTCTCACTGTTGATATTCATTGACTATACAACTTGTATTAATGAAAGTGTATGCATTGCTTACAACAGTCCCTGACCTTTCCATCAGCACTGTAGTTTTCATAGCTTTCGTAAAGGTCATTGGAGTATGCATATGGACTTTGGGCTGCTTCAAAATACTGACTGTTGAAGTAAGAAATCGAGATGGTGTTAGCTCAGAGCTTACAGGAGAGGGTTTCTGTGCACAACTTGCACTTACAGAAGTGCAGCTGGAGTAGAGGAGGCATTCTGCGTGCACAGATCGTGGAGAGGGATGCTGCTTTGGATGGATGGCTGCTGCACACACGCTGCCTTGCAGCGAAGTCCCAGTTCTGCTGTGCATAAGCAGGTTGCTTTCTCTAGCAAATTTAAGCTTAGGTGCTATGCAGTAGATTAATCTTTCGTCCCAAGTACAACTTAAAGTGAAAATAAGTCACCACTTGCCACTCAAGGAACTTAGCCCTTAAGTAGGTTGTATTAATATTGGAAGTATGTAAGTCTGAATCCCAGCTCATGGGATTCAGGTAAGTTCTGGTTGTTGCAGAGTAATGTAGCTGTCTCCAGAGACCCTTTTGTTCAAATGACCTGAAATCTGGATCACTGCGTCTTCCCTAATCTTTCTTAAGGCACAATAATTTTTCTGCCTACATTGAGTAAATACAGATTTACAGCGTTCGGAAAAATACGCATTTTTAACAATAGGCTGGTTTATATGAAGTGTAAACCTAGAACATGATGACATCCCTAGAAATCACTTAATCCATTTCTCTGCTTCAGAAGATCATCAGCTCAACTGTCTGTAGAAAAAATGTTTACGGTATTCTCAGCATAGCAGCAGTAACACTAAAAATGAAGCTTTTAATGCTCTTTTCTTAACTAAATGCATATTGCTGCCTTTTTTATGATGGGCCAAACTAAGTGCTTATGGGCAGAAAGTGTGTTTGTGAAAGGAAAATTGGATGTTTTTTTGAGAGAAAGTGGATACCATTAAGAATCTGGAACAGAAATGGATGGAATCCCAAAGGGTAGTGGTGGTGTTATTTTATTTCAGACAGTTAAAGAGAGTCGGTAGATTAATAAAATGATGATGCACATTATTTCTCATACTAACCTGATACAAGCTTTTTAATTTTCAGTGATCTGCTGTTAATTCTCATCTTTAGGTTTTGAAAGAGTTAGCCAGTCAGCTGTCCAAAGACTTGATTGTTTTCCCCTCTTCTCAAATTCCATCTGGAAATCTAACTGGAAACCTCATTCTTTTTCCACTGGGAGCACTCATGTGAATAAAATGCACGCTTAACCTGAACCCATGTAATTACTCATCAGTCACGCTCCAAATTTGCCATCTCTCCACTGCTGCACAACAGCACTTTTAGAACCTACCAAAGGAAGAGAGCACTGTCTTTTTAGCGGAGGGAGCCATGTGGCTGGTTTTGCCACTAGTCGTTTTCATCCGTTATTTTCACAAGTACGGTGGGATTGTTGTTGAAGTAGCAAGTGCTAAAATGAAATATTTCCCTTTAAAACCAACACCGAAGTAACAAAGAGCAGAGATCTTCAGTTGAGCATGTTTTGACATACAGATGCATTGGTTGAGTTGCTAGGTCACAGGGTCTATTTCCATGGAAGGAAGGGGGTTGGGGAGCTGTGTTACGTTAAAGGGTTACTGGGGTTTGGATAGAAATGGTTACCAAAAAAAAAAAAGTTTGTGGCTGTTTTCTCCCTCCCTTCCCTCCAGCTGTTGAATCTGTGCTATGCATTCAGACTGGAGAGCGTATGGATGTCCCAGACCCTTCTGTCTTTGGAACAACTTCAAAAACATGTTTTGGTGCTGTAAGTTAGAGCTATGTGCAGTAAGCCAAGGAAATATTAATTTGCTGTATTTTCAAATAATTGTTCCGTTGAGTTCAGTTACGGTAAGACTTGATACCAATACCTAGAATAATTGGTCGTAGAAGAGGAAGGAAGTAAAAAAATTAAAGCGAGGCAGTAGAAGTTATGTTTACATCTTTGGAAGAATAGTGGATTGGAATTGAAAGAGATACATAAATTTCCATAAGTAACAGAATTCCTGGAAGTGTAACATCTTGGCAAATACAGGAACTTCAGATGGCTTCTACTTCAGGTGGGGGAGCACTTAAAAATGGATTGGCCTGGGCCCAAAAT
>NW_010251688.1:0-518 GCF_000690775.1 Eurypyga helias | reverse complement strand
TGAAATACCATTGCCTAAGGAACAGAGTTTTTTTTGTGCTTGTGAGATGTGGAGGAGAGGAGAATAGGGGGTGGGAAGGTAGGTACTTTCTATATTGATGCTGGTTATGCAGCAGGATTTGTAGATGCTGCATTTTGCCAATGCTGCAGATCGGTGGGTAACGTGCTGTCTGCCACTTAGCTCTACAGACAGACAGCAGCAGCCTCACGGTCACAAACCCTGGTCCTCATGGGGCACTTCAGCCACCCCGATATCTGCTGGAGGGACAACACGGCAGGGCACAAGCAAGCCAGGAGGTTCCTGGAATGCATCGATGACAACTTCCTTATCCAAGTGACAGAGGAGCTGACGTGGAGGGGACCTATGCTGGACTTTGTTCTCACCAACAGGGAGGGGCTGGTGGGGAATGTGAAGCTCCAGAGCCGCCTTGGCTGCAGCGACCAGGGAATGGTGACATTTGATATGCTTATGGAGGCAAGGAGGGTGCCCAGCGAGCTCGCTACCCTGACTGCAGGAGA
>NW_010251687.1:14050-20912 GCF_000690775.1 Eurypyga helias | reverse complement strand
GGGCTTAGCCTGGGGTACACGCGTTCGCCAGGGTTTATGCCGAAGGAGGGGGCAGGGGCTATTGCGCATGCCCCGAGACGGCGTTCCAGTCGCCGGTAGCGGTTGTTCCTCGTTGTGCCGCGGCTTTGGGGAGCGGGCCGCCGCAGACGCCAGGGCAGGCGCGCGGCTGCTTTCCTTCTTCTTTATCCTCTTTTGCCAGTCCCGCGGAGTTCTCCTGCCAGAAGTATTCTCCAGTCAGGCGCCAGCTCGGTGGGGAGGCATCATCACCCTTCAGACAAGTGTCTCCGTCTCTCCACACCATCAGAGCTTTTCGTCCCATCATGGTTGCTTCCTGCCCTGTCATGAAAGCAGGCTAGTCTTGAGTGGAAAACATGCGGTATGGGAGCATTCCGTCCCTGGTTTGGATGTACGGGCCACATACATCAAGTGTTTTGATTCTGTGCTGCCTTTCTCACTTTGACTTCCTGGCCTTCCCCCAGATTTCATCCTGAAAATAACCATCTCCCTCACCTCTGTATTACTCCCACCTCCATTTTCATCTCCAACCCTACTCATGGCATTCCTCCATCCTTTATCTCTGCCAGTCCAACACATCCATCTTCTCCAGCACCTTATGCCATAGCCCCCATATGTCTGCCCCAGCCCTGCAATTCTTGAACATTCATCCTGGCAAAGTACCTCCTCATTAGTCTTCTGAAAGACTGTTGAGGGCCCACACGCCAGAATGGCCTAAGCATCAAGCTGCAGTGAAGGTCAGGAGTAAACAGTAAGTGTTGAAAGGAGGAAGTGCCAATCTCATTCCTTGTACCACCTTCCTCCGATGCCAGTCATATTATATAGCCTCTGCTTCTCCCCATGACATGCATGTGCGCACTTTTGTCCCCAGTACCCTGGCCACCTGCTTCACTTCCATCTTTCCCTTGCCCACATACAGTTTCATAAACACAGTGCCTACTGAGAGGGCATCCTGGATCCAGTCTGTCTAAAAGTCCTGTGGGCTGTGGGCACTTTCACTGGAAGCGAGCAATCCCTGTCAGTTGGATAAGCTGTTGGAGAAATTGGGGATCATTTTGACCAATGGGAGCTAATGGCTTCACTTCTGAAAGCAGGGGAGGAGTCGGTGGCCATGCAAGGAGTTTACAGGAAGCACATGGCAGATAACAAGAAACTGAAGAGAAGTCTGCAACTGTCATAAAACTCGCTACCAAACTATGAAAGTGGCATTTCCAAGATAGTTCTGGAGGTGAAGTTGCACCTATCTTGCCAGCACTTTACAGCTGTGCACAGAGGGGGACATTGGGTTGTGTGTGTCCTACTACTTTATTTCAGCACCAGCATTTTTAGATGCAAATGGCAATTGTCTCACCCAGGTGCAAAATACAGACCGTTAGGTGCTCTTGGCTGATGCTGCCTTTCAGCTCCTCGAAGAGCAAGCTATCTTGCAGGCTGGTAACTCAGCTGGCTAGCAGTATCTTGTCTCTGTGCGAGGCTGTGGTTCCCTGTGTAGCTCTGCCTCACTCTGAGCACTGTGATGCTGTGTTTGCCACTGCTGTTTTATCCTGTTCCTGACAGTGGCCTCCCACAGGAGCTTCTCCCCATGCATTGGTAAAATACAAACTGTAACCCAGGCATTGCACTGGGACCCTGAAGACTCAGTCTTTGGTTGTGAAGACTTTGGGTTAATCATCTCGTCTCTCCACGCTTCAGTTGCCAAATAGTTTAATAACCTTTATTAAGTGTTACTCACATGGATATCCTTGGAGTGCACACGGTCTAGCACATGCTGGTGAGACCTCAGCACATAACTTTCCTGAAACACTTCTGGTACCTGTGGCAGCCAAGCAGAATTCTGCCGCCCCTTCTCCATCTTGGTAGGCTGCAAATTTTGGAATCCATCAAGTCCAAAATTAAAACTGTAATCCTTTTATTATGTACTGTTTTCTTGCCTTAAGGCCAGTATCTGTACCCAATGAGACTGTATAGCTAAAAACCCCAGTACTTTTTCAAGTGCATTAGAATATGCTTGCATGTGCAGTAATGTGTAAAACACTCCTGTGTTATATCCTTCAGTGGTATTTTGCTGATTATCTACTCTGCAAATATAACAAATCATGCAAATGTAAGATACCCAGAGATGAGTATGCGGCAACTCCGGCTGACTCTGGAAAGAAGTGCGTAACAGAATTTGAAGGTCCTTTACCAGGTCACGGCCACCAGCAGAAAATATTATATTCTTAGCATTAACTTGATGATTAATAACTTATATTGTCTTTGTTTTGAGCAATATAGTTTCTGAAATCTACATGCTGTTATTCCACAGGCAGCATGACAAAAAGCTTTTAGTGAGGTTTATGACGTTCTGGTGTGGGTGGATCCTTCTGTCACTAAGGGAAGAGTCTGCCATAATCACGTTTTTAATTTTTTTCTTTTTCCATACAGCAGAATAATCCATAGGTGAGAATTCCAGTAAAACCATGAGGAAAAAAATTTCAACATTGGTGTTTTCCTCATGGGTAAATGCAAGCTGAGAAATTTAATTAAGTTAAAGTAAGTTTACTTACCTGAGGTCATAGAATCATTTAGGTTGGAAAAGACCTCTAGGATCATCAATAGGTTGGAAAAGACCTCTAGGATCATAAAGCCCAACCGTTAACCTAACACTGCCAAGTCCACCACTAAACCATGTCGCTAAGCACCTCATCCATACATCTCCTAAATACCTCCAGGGACTGTGACTTCACCACCACTTCCCTTGGCAGCCTGTTCCAATGCTTGACAACCCTTTCCTTGAAGAAATTTTTACTAATATCCAACCTAAACCTCCCGTGGCACAATTTGAGGCTGTTTCTTCTTATCCTACCACTTGTCACTTGGGACTGGGGAGGAGAGGTGAGCCGCCTCCAGACTAAATAACCCCAGGTCCCTCAGCCGCTCCTCACAGGACTTGTGCTCCAGACCCTTCCCCAGCTCTGTTGCCCTTCTCTGGACACGCTCCAGCAGTTCATGTCCTTTTTGAAGTGAGTGGCCCAAAACTGAACACAGTATTCGAGGTGTGGCCTCACTAGCGCCAAGTACAGGGGGACGATCACTTCCCTACTCCTGCTGGCCACACTGTTCCTGATGCTGGCCAGGATGCTATTGGCCTTCCCGGCCACCTGGGCATACTGCTGGCTCATATTCAGCTGGCTGTTGACCAACATCCACAGGCCCTTTTCCTCTGGGCAGCTTTCCAGGCACTCGTCCCCAAGCCTGTAGCATTGCAGAGGGTTGTTGTGGCCCAGGTGCAGGACCCAGCACTTGGCCTTGTTGAACCTCGCACAGTTGGCCTCTGCCCATCAATCCAGCCTGTCCAGATCCCTCTGTAGATCCTTCCTACCCTCGTGCACATCAGCACTCCTGCCCAACTTTGTGTTGTCTGCAAACTGACTGAGGGTGCACTTGATCCCCTCTTCCGGATCACTGACTGATCAGGTCATTGAAGGTCAGAGCCCGGCAAGGGATTAGAGACCCAGATCTCATAGCTAATAAGGCCATTGTATAAGCCACAGTGAGAAACAGAAAAAATTAATTAATTTTCTGAACATGAAATCATAACATGGTAAAATTTGTGACTGGAAGTATTAAAATCCACTGGAACAAGAAAGAGATGCTTGTGTGGCCTTGTGCAGTTCCTCTCCCTGACACTATAAAATGGTTCAGTGTCTGGAGTGGAGCAGGACAAATTCAGATACTAAATATTGACATCCAGGAGCACAGCTCCTGAGTGGTAAAACTATTATGTTAGGAGTCACTTAGTCCATTAATCTTGAAATCTTTCACCCCTTTGTGGGATTCTGAAAGCCCACTGAAATAGTTTTTACTTGTTTCAGTGCTATCCCTACCAGGCTTCATCCATTTGATGAAGTGATCTCTGCTTCACTTCAACTTGTTACCAAAGTTGGGCGGTCCACTACCTGCAACAGGTACTCTTTGCAGGTTTGTGGGGTTCAGCTTCATGCCTGGAGGTAAGATATGCTGTCACCACAGTGGTATAAAACTTACATAAATCAGTTGCTTGGATCAGTCCAGTGGTTGCATACATGTTCAACCATTAAATTTGTACACTGGTACACGTCAGGGCCTCCTGCTACACTTTCTTTACTGCCTCCTTTTGCTCAGTAGTTGTTCAGTGTGATATAGAGCTGCTTATGGGCTGTGTTGTGTGATCTGTAAAGACAGCTTTTAAAATCATACAGAGAAAACAGTCTTGGTGCTTTCTAATTTATAAGGAAAGACCTGAAAGAACTTTGCATACTTATGTTCTTCTGTTTTAGCAGCTGCGCCAAGGACACATGTTCTGCCACCATAAAGGACCAGAAGACATAAAGGCTATGGGACTCCTGTGGCTGGATGCTAAATAGCAAATGGTATTTCCACATAAATACTTCTTGTGAACCGAATTCTTGCACATTCCCAGGCCTACTGATGGTGTCTTGCTACCCAGCTTGAAGTGTCCAAAGCACTGAGGAACAGCACAAGCAAACTTGGACTCATCAGGATCATCAGATGGCTCTGCTTAGTGGGTCTCATTTAGAGCTTTTGCAATGGAGTACAAGCATCCCACTGGAAGAGAGTAGGACTTGAATTTTTAAGAGATATATACTTCCTGTGGGAACTAGATTTGGCCTTGGAGCTAAACTGAGCGAAACACAACTAAATATGCTATAAAATGCTCATCATCAGTTTAAACTTTTACTAGAACTCCTCATTTTGAATGCTGGACACCATTAGGATGTGCAATGAAAATGCTAGAGCACTTTGCCTATATTTCACTGGCAGCCAGAAGTTGCAGAACCTGTTCCATTTTTTAGACATGCAGTACAGGTATAGATGTCACGTCTGACGTCTTTCCTGAGCAGTGGCATCCCTAGATTCACCTGCACATACCCTGACACTACTGCCTTATCCCCAGGCGATCTGTAACAGATTTTGTGTATTCCCAAAATCTTTTTGGAATCTAGATAGTTGCCGTGAAAGAGGCTGAGCTAATTGGTAGTTGTACACAGTCAGACATATGCATGCAGACACTGCACACAATTCTAATGTATTGCACCTCTTTTCCTTCTATCAGCAAATATACCTGGACTTTGGCAAAACCAGGAATTGTTACTATCCCCAACCACCTTTCCAGACCAGCCCCCTTTGGTGTCAGCATTCAGAGGTTATCCCAGATCTATCCTTCACTCCTGAGAGCTTTCATCCTTCACAGCAGTTTTTTTTATATTGGTTAATATGTTGATATAAACCTAGAAGTGTCCCAGCTACCTATTTCTCTCCTATTTTTCTGGCCAAGCCTTTATGAAGAATTTGAGCCAAAACAAACAAATTCATCAAATCATTCTGTCCTCTTAAAAAAATATTCCAATCTAACCACATGCCCTGGTAATGGCATGGTTTCAGCAAGCACACTGTTCTTAGAGGACCTGAAAGTCACAGTGTACTAGGAAATAGAAACAGTTTTTAAAATTTCTCAAAATTCCAGCTCTGCTCTCTGTCAGAAGAGGACAAAGAAAAAAGAATTTATTCTTTTTTGAAACCATTATTACTGCTCCTTTGGAGGTTACCACTGAACCAACTAATATTCCTCTATGCGCTAACCACAAATGTTGCTCTTTTTATTCCATTCCATGTGAATAAATCAGAAACACAGCATCTCAAGCGCTGTTCCAGCAAGGAGGAGATGTCAGGGATGTATCCTGTTTACTTGCAAAGCGCTGTTTCTGTGAGCAGAAGGAAGCAAATAAAACAGTATCTGCTCATCATCGTGAACACTTTTTCCTCTGCTGCTCAATCTGTTTTATGCACGTATTGGTCAGGGCCATGCTACAATACTGGTTCAGGCTATGAGCTAGGTTTTTATTACCCTCTGTTTTTTTCTGCCCCTTTTTTCCTCTGCTATCCTCACCTTTTCAAAACAATGCCCACACTTAGGCAGGTTCTCTATGAATTCAAAGCACAGAGTGACCCTATTCAACCTTTTTTCAGTGCTGGTCTGTGACTATTCTTATAGTGGATGTTGCCATCTGATGCAGCAGACAAGCTGCTCTTTGCAAAGCAAAGAACTTTGTATCTGTATATCTCTGTTTTCAGTAGAATTTAAGATGACTGCTACCTTATGCTTACACCTCTCAACTCACCTGCTGTGATGGGTGGGATGCGATGACGAGGCGGTACGAGGGTGTAACATGTCCCAGACTTCGCAACTGGTGCAAGACTTGGCCGGAGGTGGAGTAGAGTTGCAGGGGGCCTTCGTGGCTAGGTCCTTTTCCATGCAGACCCTTATGAGCAAAGGGGCGCTCTAGAAGTCACTGCAAAATCTCACCCATTGCAGCACTACCCAGGCTCAGTGCAGCACAGCAAAGCATGGGAAAGCATTGCCCTGCACTGCTTGTATCTGCTAAGCAGGCACGCAGCGGAGGAACAGAAAGGAAGTGAAAAAGAGACTGCGAGCATTTGTTGGAGTTGGGAGGCTTTTCTGTGTACACCAGGAGTTTTCAAAAGTCAGAACACGTGGTTCCTGCTGTAAAAAGCCCATGTTACAAACTGATGCCTGAAGCCGGCAGCAGAGAATTTAAAGCCCAGGGGATGAGGGTCATGTCCTCGCTGTGGCTGCTGAGCAGCAATCCTACAGTAAAATGGGTTCTATCTCATCTTTTACTTCCTCTTATCTCCCTATAAATTTTAGCCTGCATAGTTCAGACAAGCACAGAGCCACCGATGTATTAGCAATTAAAAAAAGAAATGAGAAAGTTGATACAGACTACCCTGGAGGGAAGGCACTGACTGCTCCTACTGCAAATGCACAGAACTGCTTGCTAGGTGG
>NW_010251687.1:10073-14013 GCF_000690775.1 Eurypyga helias | reverse complement strand
CTCTCCTGAAATCCTTTGCTGTCATATTTTTAGCTGTTTTCAGTGATGCAGTAGTGATTTTGGATTGCCCCGGACCCAGTTATCTGCCACCTTCCCCTTCTGCAATGACACAAGAGAAAATTTCAGCTCCACGAGGGCTCTAGCTGTGCCTGGGACACTGCTAATGACAAGAAAAACTGATAGAGTTTTTGGGGTTTTTGTCCAGACATCTCCTTCTAACAAAAAATTAGATCTTGGCTAAAACAAATCTCTCATCCATTTTCCATCTGAATGTCAGAAGCCAAGCAGTTTTCTAGTGTAGATTTACAAGTTTTTAATTTTTCAGTTAAAGGATGATGAACATTACTATTTAGAAATGGCTATTTGCCCATTTAAAATACTGAATACTCTCTCCTTTTATCGTAGCCTTCAGCTGAGGTCAGGGTCTTTGCAGGCTAGACCTCTAAAACAACCTATCAAGACGACTGGCACTACCACTCAACTGGTAGCAGCCTGCTAGCACCGTGCTGCAAAGGGCTGTATGCTTGGGAGCCCTCTGCACCGGCCATGCGCTTGTGCTGTGGGGACCTGCAATTGGTCGTTTTGACTCGTTTTGCAGTGGAGAAACGATCAGTGCAAGAAGCAGCCAGCAGAGCCAGTGAGCACCATATGCTATGATGTACAGACTGAGCTTGTTCTCACTGTCCTCTAGTAAAACCAGGAATAAAACTCACATTCATGGGGTGATTGGAAGCTAGAGCAGGGACAGACATGCATTGGCACCTTGGCTCCGAAAAGGGAAGAAGGTTATCTACCTGCCACCTTCTTGTCCTGGTGACAGGGTTTGGGAGAAGGGGAAGGACAAGGGGTACACAATACACAAGCACTTATTCAGCTGTTCTTGGGTCTGTTGGAGAGATGACTTGGATGACAGGAGACAACAGGAAACCACTAAAGTAATTAACCAAATACACCTATACAAAGCAACCCACACCTAAAAGAATGAGAAGCCCAAACACAGCAAGACCTCTTTTGCAGTGGCAAGATTGCTGTTCATAAGCAGTACTGACACAGGAGCATTACACTTGTCACCCAACCCTTTTGGGTAAGGGCAGCGGTACCAGGGCCAGCGTTATACCTGCAGAAGGGGGTAATGGTAGCATGTCCTGGCTGGTCAGCGCATACACACATAGGAAGCAGCTGCACCTGTGTAGCCTCGGGTGCTCAGGCCGGCGTGGCTAAAGTCCTTGGCCCTGCTTCCTCAGGAGTGATACGACCATTCTGGACCTGCAACAGCATGCTTGATTTCCTCAATTAGGCCCAAGACCTCCTCTGACTTCCAAGAAACAGGAGTTCTAACCCCTATTCACAGAAGCTGACAGGCATGGCCAGCACTTCATTACAGACAGGTCAGAGAAACTTACCATGACAAGGCTGGTTTTAGGGGACCAAAACTTCCCAGCTTGTGAAGGTGGAGAGTACAGCACTCTGACTTGAGACACAGCTCCAGTAAGTGTAAACTGCCCATGAAACCCATTCTCTGAGCAGAGGGATTTATTCACACAGTTATTTTAGAACACCAGGACTCAACCGAGTCTAGATGTGGTACAAGATGTCCCGTGTCAAAGGAGACATCATTTCAGGTAATGAAAAATTGCTCTCCAATTAGCACTAACAATTTTTAGTGAAGATGACCATTTAGCCCCTCCCAGAATACTTGTGCTTGACCCTCTGTGGTGCTATGTATTGACTTACCAAGCAGCTGTTCTTCTGTGTTTTATTAGCAGGTGTGAAATTGGTGGTGTTGCATGTAGAAAGAGTTGTCCTAGTTACAACTCTGCCTGCCTGCGCAGAGCTGGCATCTGTGAACTTGGGGTGAATTTCAGACTGCCATCTAGCGATTAACATTGCAGAGAAATGGTACAGCAAACATTTTAATTCCCCAAGGCTGAAATCTTAAGTAGGCTTATATCCACAGGTTCTTGCGGAACAGTGATGGGTGACACACATGATGGAGCACAGAGTCCTAGCCCTAAGGAGCTTACATAGGACAACTGATGTAGTCATCCAGACATCCTGCAGTGGGGTTACTTGCTAAATTTGGTGACGCTTCTATTAGCTCCTCACAGCAGGTACTCACAGAAATCTAAGTAAGTGTGTGCACCCTCAGTTTTGGCAGTCTTGCCCTGACTGTTCACTTGTGGACAGCTGTGTGCCTCTTTACATACTGCAATGCTTTGCTTCTCTTTCTTTTCCTTTTTCTGCAAATTCAGGGCCCACCCTAGCACCTTTTCAGCGCAGGCACAGGGAGGCCCAGAAGCTGTAAACATACTCTTCTTTCAATAGTGTCAACAGCATCACTTCTGGTCCAGGAATAGGCTACTCATTTTCAAAAGCTCTGTGCCCAAAGAGTGTATGTCCTTAAGCCAAGTGATGCATTAAGATAAAAGGATACTAAGAGGAGAGAGGGGATGAACAGAGAAAATGACCTTGTCACTGTCACACTGTGACTTCTGCTAGGTACAGATCATCCCTGTTTGAACACCGAAGCATTAGGTAACATCTTGTGGAGAAAAATAAACGATTGCCAACTTCAGAGACTTCTGTTTTCTGCTTCATACTTCATCCACTGCTCGCCTGTCATGAGTAGGCAACTATACAGAGCGTACTCATGTAAATGTACACAGAGTACTTTAAAAAGGCAATGTTGTTCACAACCAGAGTTATATAGACCACTCCAGACTGCCAGAGATTCTGGAGAGAACCATTTATAGTACAAAAATAATGCAGCTTTACATTCAAATGCAGGGTTTTTTTACCCTTTGTTGTTAGGATATGTTGCAGCAAAAGCCTGACAGTACAGCCTTGAAGGGAAAGAAAATGTTTTGAAACTGAGATAAGGTGGCTATTTATAAGAAAAACTAAATATTGAAAGATATTTGACACATGTGGACTAGAACTAAAATACCATACTGCCACATTAACAGGCTTGCCAAAACTCAAACATTGTCTTACCCAAGTTTTCCAAATCAATCTGTCTTAAGCAGAAGATACACTGTGAAAACCTGCTGCCAACTCAAAAGCCACAGCAATGATTACCAGCTAAAGTCAGAGTTGGACTACAAAGTGCAAAGCACACCTTACCCCACAATGTCAGTGATGTGCAGAATGCACAGATACTCAGAAAAGGGCATGAGCTAGGCTGAGTAGCATTTTTGTTATTACTGCACCCACTGTGCCGTATCTGGAACAACATCTGAGACGTGGCTAATGGTGCTAATAAAGATAATCTCCATTACCAGAAATGGACCAGAAAACTACAGCTGCAATGTCTCTTCCTCAGTCTTTGAACTGGCACAGAGGCAAGAACATCACCATTTGCAAAGCCTTTGTGTGAGCCCATAAGGGATGACTCCACACCATCACTTAATGTTTTTCCCTTACTCCTTTGTCATAAATGCCAAGGAGCTTTAAGGTATTCTGTCCCTTGTAAGGGCCCATCTCTGGAGGGAAGGGATGCCATCCAGAGGGACCTGGACAAGCTGGAGAGGAGAGCCTGTGCCAACCTCATGGAGTTCAACAAGGCCAAGTGCAAGGTCCTGCACCTGGGTTGGGGCAATCCCAAATACAAGTACAGGCTGGGTGGAGAATTGATAGAAAGCAGGCCTGAGGAGAAGGACTTGGGGGTACTGGTGAATGAAAAGTTGAACATGAGCCAGCAGTGCGCGCTGGCAGCCCAGAAAGCCAACCGTATCCTGGGCTGTATCCAGAGAAGTGTAGTCAGCAGGTGGAGGGAGAGGATTCTCCCCCTCTACTCTGTTCTTGTGAGACCCCACCTGGAGTTCTGCATCCAGCTCTGGGGCCCCCAACAT
Source organism: Eurypyga helias (assembly GCF_000690775.1). Lineage (NCBI taxonomy): Eukaryota > Metazoa > Chordata > Aves > Eurypygiformes > Eurypygidae > Eurypyga > Eurypyga helias. Next base: position 10,162 of record NW_010251687.1, on the reverse strand, counting down.
AAGAAGGGTACCGACTGGTTGGAGCGAGTCCAGAGGAGGCCACGAGGATGATCAGAGGGCTGGAGCACCTCTGCTATGGGGACAGGCTG
>NW_010251687.1:616-9784 GCF_000690775.1 Eurypyga helias | reverse complement strand
CCCTGCTCATGGCAGGGGGGGTGGAACTAGATGGTCTTTAAGGTCTCCTTCAACCCAAACCACTCCATGATTCTATGATCTGTCTCTCTATGAGCCCCCCCTTGTCACCTCTGCACTACATGAACTGCCTGCTGGCAGGTAGAGAGAAGTGTTCCACACAGCGGGAGTGATTATAGACACCTCACTACTTCTCTGGTGGAGGACAGTATTCCCACAGAAGGTCCACCTGAACAGCACGCTCCTAATCTACCCCAGGACAGCAACTGACAAAAGCATTTTGTGCTAGCTGAGATGGTTTTGCACTGAATAGACCAGGAAGGACTGGCACGCTATTTTGTCAACCAAGTTGCAGAGACAGTATGGTAGAAGTCAGTAACAGCTTAGACAGACAGACACAGATAGACCAAGGCAAGCACATCAGCCACTGATGAATGCAGTCACTGGAAATTATTTCAGATGTTTTAATAATTCTCCAATTACAGTGACTTACATGGGTCAGTTGTCCCAATACAGTTTTCTATTTAGGCACAGCTCTTCAGTAATAAAATTGTACACGAGACTTGCATCACTACATACAGCCAGTAACAATGCTAAGTTTTCTGCCTCAGACTGTAATGACCTGGTAAACTTAGCTCAGAATTGGCAGTATCTTTGCAAGATATCACTATGCTTGCATAACCAGTATAATAAAATTCTATTCACTCTGTCAGTAGGTGACTTTTTACTGATTACTTCTGGACATTACTTTCAAGCATGATATGACTGTAAGTTGACCACACCATAAGAAAACAGCCCAAGAGTGCTGTCAGAGGATCATGCTGTTCTTGGCACAGAAGCACAATAGGGCTAAATCTAAGATCTTTCCTCAGACCACAAGAGACTATGAGGTTACATAGCTTTCCCATATTAATTCCAGTCACCTGTGAGTTGTTTTAAAGAATGCACTGAATTAACATACTTCAAACATTTAAAATAATCACTACGGTTTAATTACAGCAGCAGCTTTTAATGTTTAGTATCAAAAAGACTGTTCATATTATCAAATAAATATTAGTATTTACTTGTTCCCTTTATGATAATCTCCAATAACATCATGTCTTATCAGACAAGTTTACAACAGCAATTTACTGAAAACAGGGCAGATGCAGCAGTTTTCTTACACAGGTATACACAGCCTTTGCAGTTCTGTACTGCAGGTTCCTCCTGTCACCACAAAGGGGAGGAAAAATATTTTCTTCCTAAATACATGCACGGAAAAGATTAAAATCCTATAGGAACAGCAAGGTTAAAATATGTAATGTGAATATAATGCAATACTACATTACAATGCAATAAAATAAATTCATTTATGCAATAAACCCATTCATTTCCTTCCGGTTCACTGAAGTTATAAAACATAACCAGTTACCTAAAATCTCTTCTGACCTATGACCTCAGTTTGGTCTGGTTACAATGGGTGAAGATAAAAAAAAAAAATTCAGATTTTCAGCTGTCTGAGTTCTGATTCCAAGAAAAAAAACCTAGGCAGATCATCTAGGCTCCTCAAAGCATTTTTCCTGGCTGTACTGCTAAGAATTCAAGGCTCCACTGAATAGATCAAGTGTGTTAAAGGTTTCTGGGATGAGAATACTCCAGTGCAAAGGACACTTCAATGCACTAAAATTCAGTATTCACGTAATCTCAATTAGCATCTGAGAAGAACAGTCTGTTCTTTCAAAGACCAACACGCTAAAAACTTTCAGAAGATTATGGCTTAATAAATTTCTTGACTGCAGCTAAAGCAGTAGCAGCAGCAACCCAATACTATACAGCACTCTGCACTCCTCTTTCATTGCAAGACCTCTTCACCGGGGAATACTACACTGGATTTTGAATTATTTATGACCCTGCTTAGTACTGCTTTAACATAGGTTGAGAGCTTACCACTGCTTTCTTCCACGTTCATTACTGCTGCTTATCTGTCAGTGTGCTCTGTTCAGTGCCTGAGCTGTGCTTGTTCTTAAGGGAGCTTCCGATATATCTCCAGTACTCCCTTCGGATGGTGTCTTTTTCTTTAGCCAGAATTTCACACAACTATTGAAGAAAATTGAGAGATTGGAATGTTATACCAAAAACTTATGGACTCCTTAATTAATGTTATAAAATGTGTACACTATATGGTTCAACCAATATTTGAAACAGCTCTCCTAGCATTCACTGGATTTGCAGCTGCCCAATGACCTCAGACTGATGGCAACACCCAAATGGTAGTCAACCAATCCGGCATTGCACAAAAATCTCTCCAGTCCTATTTAATTTAAAACTGCTTCTCTGTGACTCCTTTCCATGCCTACCATTGTCACCTATCCTGGCCTATTCAGCCTGTAGCATACTACAGTATACTTGTGACTTGCTGACAGGCTTGACTATGATCCAGTAGGCTGTAAAGCACGTATTTCAAAACAGTGGGGGAACATCCTACTCTGGAATCTTCATTACTCCTGATTCTCTGCTGACAGAAGATACTTTGTTTATGGTTTCTCTCTTAGGAGACTGTCCCAAAAGTATTTTCCATGCAAGTCAGTAACCTTCTCTCACATGTTACAGCTGGTGCTACACAGATACTTCTACATGTTCCGATTTTTGTTTTATTTTTATCTGGGTGAGCAGTGAGGTGCAGCAGAAGTCAACCCTACTCACAGGACAGCCTATGTAAAATTTGTATGGTATGAACACTGTCGACAAATGTTCTGTTCAATTCCCTTTTATTATGCCAACGACATTGCCTTACAGTGAACCAGAATTGAGAAATAGGAGCTTTGACGACTAAAGAGATGAAGAATTCAAACTCAGTGAAACAGAACAAAGGGACATGAATCTGGGAGGTACAGCTGCATTTATTTATACTCTGGTTCTGGACCAATAAAGGAAAAATGTTGAGAAAGAATGATGTTGGAATACAGAAGCTCCAGGCAAAAACTGCAGCTCTAATTACACTGAGTTCCAGTCCATCCCACAGTGAATGAAAAGCGTTTTTGCAAAAACCATTCTGCAAACCATAGCAAGAAGTTCCCTGAATATGAAGCACAGGGAGACACACAACCTTGCTACTAGTTATTTATGTAGGAAGCGCGTGCCTGACATTCCTTACTGATATCCCCATTGCCTGCTGGCCTTTAAGCTAATGCTGCCAGCTTTCTTAGGGAGAGCTAAGAAGTGCCAAGGGAGTTTGAGATACTGTTTAGATACAGATACTCTGAGAACAAGGTTCACTAACCTACAGAGAACTCCATGCTACAAACTTAGCATTGGAAACTCCTTGATTGTTCAAACATTTCTTTTGCAGGCAATATTAGAAAATTTCCTTTACTACCAGGTGAAAAAAACCTTACAGTGATTTTGTAACCGTCAAATTATTATTTACAGATAAATACATAAGACCCTTGTGACTACCTGGCTTTCATGTTCAACTCTTCATAGAGCTCCTATGATTAACAAGTAACCTGTTCCACCTATGAAAATCAATCCCGTTTTGCTGGAATATAAAAAAAGAGAGCAACAGATGGCATCCCTAAGAAGTAACAACAAGCTCTCAAACATACCTCCAATGCCTTGTTTAGTGTCTCTTCCTTGCTATCACACTGGTTTTCAAGCATATCTTCATATATGTCCAAGAGAAAGGCAATCAGATAGGGTGAACTGTGGCTGTGCTGTAAATTAAGCAGTTGCTCTAACAGGTTTGGATACTCAGAAAGACCACGATCCTGTAGAATCCTAGAACAGAGGTTAATAGGCTTGAAACATAACACCAGGAAATCTGATGTGAAGAATTATATTTTTGTTACGACTACGTTACTTGGAGATTGGTTTTGAAATAAGAGTGCAAGTACAAGGAAGCCAGAATGCGAGCAGCATGCAGCAATAATACAGTTTAATGCTGCAGTAAGCTAGCGTAGCTATTCTCAACCGAACAGAAATAAGACAATGCATGCTCATTACTCTATGCTCGGGAACCCAGTATCATTACAGGTCAAGTTTTTAAAAGCATGAGAAGTACTTGCAATCCTCATACAAGAACTACAGGGCCAGAAATCTAGCGGAAAGTTACAGAGAAATTAGGTATATTAACCCCTTTTGGAGGTTTTTGCCTGCCTGCTTAAGCACACAACGCTAGAATGAACAGCAACAAGCTCTTTCCAGGTAAGAGCTAGGCATAATACACCTTCCACAGATATTCTCTTTGCCCCATAGAGGATGCCTCACCCTTTTAAATAGTTCCAAGCACTCTCATTATGTGGCACTGCTGTGATCATCTCAAGAGTGTATCTGTGAGAAAAAGAAAACAGGTCATGAATGTAATCACTAACAATGCAGTTGGAAACTATCTGAATATGCTCAGACGCTCCCAAATACATCTTTACAGTTCATATTTCAGAACCTTTTTGCAGATCATCTCAGCTGAGTCATAGATCAAAAATGTCTCACAATATAATCACTACAAGTCTCAGAGAGGCAGACATTGTGAGAACAGTTTCAAATTTTGTAGTGTTCCATTTGCTGCATTTTAGACACAGTGAAAGAGTTCTCAAAAATATGAGCAATAACATGAAGAAACATGATACACTCTCCCAGTATGCTAAAGGAATAACTTGTGTCTTGATGCTCAGAAACAACAAAGGGTGGAAAAGGGCTGGAGTAATCGAAGCCCAGGGTGAGGTATGTTAATATGACTGTATGTGGTATGTTCTGTTCATATCTGCAGAACTTTTTTCAAGAGGCTGCACTGGAGCAAAGCCACAGAAATGCAGGGTTTGAGCTTTCAGCTCACACAGCCTTCCGCAGCAGTTCTCTTAAAAGTAGCAGTTTGGCAATCCTTCTACAAGGAAAGCAACAAGAAGCACCTGCCACACACTCGCGAAGCCACATTTCATCTTCACAAAACAGACTTCACCTTCTGCTCTTCCCCAGAATAACCAGGGGTTCAGCTGATCTTCAGAGATAGCAGGTACTGATCAAACATTCTATAAGCGGTATTGAGAATAAAAAAACCCAACACAAACCAATCCTAAACCTTTTTTAACCTTCTGCAGTCTCTGTGACAAAGACCGAGCTTATCAAGCAACAGGCAGCTCAGCTACAGTACTATAATGACATCTGAGAAATCTTAACCTTCAGTGTGATTCTTAAGATCGTATCAAATAATCTCGAACACAGTACCATGAATAAACAGACCAATGGAGAATGTCGCATCTAACCTCTGGAGAGAAAATCGCTGGAAATACCCAAGACTAAGTCATGGAAATGGTGCGGATTTATTAATCTGCAGGAAAGTTATAAACTGGAAGCGAAGTACAACTTACTGCAGTTTGCAAAGACAACCATGGAAGATGGTGGTGACTGTGATCCTCTATGAACAATGCACCAATGGACCTATATAGAGACTCAGTCTCTGTATCAGTCTAAGGAAGAGAGATTCATGAGAACAGCTTGCCTGGAGTATGCATAGCTTGCTTCAGTACTGCTCAACAACTCAGTGGTACTGAACACATACACTAACACCTGATACAAAACAGTGAGCCCAAAAGCTGCATTAAAATAGGCAAGACAGTCCCACAAGGATTGTCAAAGTATTCCTTTGCTTTCACTTAGTCGAGAAAGCTTAATGTAAGCATGAACAGCATTACTAACTGGACTTCTCTGTCTAGGACTGCTGGATCATCATAGCCGGTGGTGTTGAAAATTACAAAGTATCGTTGGTTCCAAACAGAGTTGTTTCTCACATCTTCCCTCAAAAGCTGGTCTACATATTCCAGTTCCTTGTCCCATAATTTGAACTCCTGTGGAAAGTGAAGGAAGAGACAATATCACCATCTTTTTTTTTTTTTTAAATACATTCTCCTTGCTCCTAAGTTCTCTGAATATTAGGTAGAGACTTTTTTTAAAAAGAAATCAACACGAAGTTCAAAGAAAAATAAGGAGGGGTGCACTAGGAACATGTTACACTACTCTGTTGCACACAATGGTATCAACTCATCATTAAATTCACACACATAACAGTAAGCAGCCACCAACAGACCTTTTTGAACTTTCTTCCTAATAGGCAAGTTTACAGTTAACTTCTAACAGACATTAAAATGCAATTGTTTTTCCCCCTTCAGCCTTAAGAAACAAAGTGCCAAATGCAATTCAGACTGTATTTAAGAAGCAAAACTCTACACCTGAGCAGGTTATTAAGTGAATCCAGAGTTTTGTGTATACAATACCTTAATAACCCACTGCCTGTGTTGCCATGCATGGTAATTTTTGGCATCTTGGTTAAGAATGCCAGCTATGAACTCAAGCTCTTGGGATGGATCCTGCAGCCACTCCACCAACACCCGCCTGTGATGCCTAATGACAAGAGAAGGAGACTATTTTTATAATATCTGAAATGTTTTTGCGCATGTGTGGTCTGCATTAAACCATTATACAGCAACTGTACTACTTCGGGAAAAAAAAAACCCACTAGTTAAATACTTCAAATTAAATACACCAAAACATTTGACTTGGCTCTGAGAAATATATGATGCAGACTTACACTACAACAAATTATCACGACACATAGATGTTGGCCAATGTTTCTACTTCTAACACTCATGGCCAAAGTCTTCAGAAGAATAACATCTTCTAGTACTACATGACTTCTCTAGCAATAACGATGCTGCTGTTTTGTCTATTCCCATTCACTTTGGAAAACCCCAACAACAGGTGAACAAACTCCACAGGCCAATAAAAAGAAAAATACTCCTTTCTATTTGTTTGCCTTTTCCCAAGTGATTTTTTTGATGTCAGACTTATTTTGACAGTTTTAAATTTAAAATTAAAAGAACAGAAGACCTTTTTATCATGTCATAATCATGTTTAGAACAATTGTAGAGAGGACTTTGGCAGTGATAATGATGCAACTCTATTTATCTCCTCCACTGCTGCCACTGCAGTAGATGCAGGAAGCAACTCTTACCAATGTCTAGGACCAATTGTCACAATTCTAGACAATTTACAAAACAAAATTATCTGAAAAAACATCAGGAACTGAAAAGAAAACATGATTTTACCAGACTTGGTAGTTCTTTGGCTGATCTTCAATGATAGCTGTAATATACTTAAGTTCCTCATGGAGATCCTTTCCCAAAGACTGCAGGAGGACTCTCCGGAAATACCTGTATGAAAGTCAAGCATTTGAACAGGGCTTTCCTAAAAGTCACAGAGGAGAACACAGAAGAACCTTTGCCTACTGTTCCTCTAATAGAAACTGAGTTAAAAAGAATGCAAAATACTAACCTATGTATCCCGATTTGTTAAAGGCCGTTCAATTATCAGTCAGTGGAGAAACAGAATGCAACTGGTTGAAACAGTATGTTATCTAAGATTGCAGCAATTCTCTCTCAAATTAACCTCTGTCTACCCAAACTAGTCTTATAATCACAGAAACTATAACTTACATGCTTAAAATAATGCCAGCTTTCTGGTTGTATGTCAGTTAGTGGAATAAAGACATACAAGAGGTACTTGTTGGCATTCACAAGTTAAAAGGCCCTACTCTGAATATCAGAAATTCACTGTTTAGTCATTACCCAACTGAACATTAACCCGACAGATCTTCTAAAATGCAATATTTAGTAAGCATACAATTATTTAGCAGGAAATATGAGCTATCATGCTTTTATGTCTCTTCTTCAGCATCAGAGGGCATCTTCAGCATTTTGCCAAGGCCACATTATCACTTAAGTGACCAAATTTTAAACAGCAAAGTTCTTCTTGTGGCTAATCCTGACACTGACTAACAATATCCTCAAATGCAAATGAATGAAAACGACCAAATCAAAACGAGACGCAGAAAATACTGAACAAAGGCTTTCTTCAGAAGCTCAGTGCAAGTCTACACTACTCCTCTATGTAAACTCAACCAGTCATGCCCTGATTAGACTAACAAAATTATTAAAGACTGAAAAGGCCAGCAATCAAACAATCCAAAGATTATCACTTACCATACTGTGTAGTTTGCAGCATTTAACTCAATGGCATCTGCTGTCAGATTGAAAGCTCTTTCGCTTCTCTCATCCCGCTGCAGAACAGCCCGGAAGTAATCATAGACATCTTGAACTAAACAGATAACAGCATCTTATCCAAGGCTATGAGACAATGACTTGATTAGGTGGTAAGGTTAATAATCCTTTGAAATTATTTCCTATTTTGTGTACCTTAAATACATCCCTTTAAAATGACAGCTATATATTGCTCTGACAGCAATGCTGATTGAAACCTCTGAATATTAGTACACCCAAAAGCTGCAAAAATATCTGAAGAATACACCATCTGAATAATATCCAAAACATTCAGAAAAGTTTCTTGCTTCTTACTTACGCTATTTCCCCGGATGCAGTAGCTTTGTACGCTTACTCTTCCACTTGTGGGCTAGAAATGCCTTATTATGTGAACCAGACTGTCTGTTGTATTACCTCTTTAAGCCAGGATTTTAAAATAAAACCTTGGGTATTAACATCTCAGGTGAAGCCTCAACTTCAGAGATGCCTGGTGAAAACATCACACACAACCACCATAACACAATAAATATTAATTTCTTCACGGTGCTACTCCAGAATGTGTTATCCAAAACGTGAAGTCCTGCTTTAACATTGTTAAGGACAGATACAAATTTAACCACCTCAAATTTTCAGTGCAGAACATATTTAAAACTTACATTTTTCACTGTAGATGATCTGAACAACAGGATTTGGCCCATCATTTTGAGGGATGGGTTCAATATCTGCCCATTCACTCCTGTCCCTGTAAATACATGTTTTTGCCTTTTCAATGCTTCTGAAAAGCACAGAATACTACTCAAACCACTACGTTCACAAACCCATGTCCAGCAACATATCCTTATTCCCACTTGTCTATAATATTGTCACTGTATTAATGTCTATACCATAGACTAGGATATAACAAATAAAGGAGGCAGAATCACACAATCACAGAACAGTTTGGGTTGGAAGGAACCTTAATGATCACCTAGTTCCAAGCCCCCTGCCACAGGCAGGGACACCTTCCACCAGGTCGGGTTGCTCCAAGCCTCATCCAGCCTGGCCTTGAACACTTCCAGGGATGGGGCATCCACAGCTTCTCTGGGCAACCTGTTCAGTGTTCTTA
>NW_010251687.1:0-273 GCF_000690775.1 Eurypyga helias | reverse complement strand
CCTCACCCTGTGCCAGCCGCAACACTAGCTCTGACTTGGTTGGAGCGGTATGCGACAACACGCTTTCTGCTCCGGCTAGCGACACGGTTGCTTTGAGACGGCAGCGGCTACAGGCCGCGGCGCTGACACCCCACCTCCCGGACCCTCTCGCCCTCCAGCCAGGCTTCTCTTCCACCCACCCCGCGCGGGGCAGCACGTAGCTGAACACCTCTCTCCTCCACCCTCCTCTTACCCCCGCAGCAGGAGTGACTTCACGGCCCGCTGCCCCCCTCT
>NW_010251686.1:0-1703 GCF_000690775.1 Eurypyga helias | reverse complement strand
CCGGAGTTAAACCACGACAACAATTCACGTAGTTGTGGGGTTATTGGGGCTTTTTTGCAGTCAGTTGGTTTGTTTTAAAGAAATACACAGGGGGTCACAGAAGCAGAATTACCTTTGATAAACAGTGGCAGATCCTTTCTTTGGCACGAGTCGCATAAATCGGGACTTCTGGCTCGGTTTTCATTACAGATTCATATTTACTGATAGCATCTTCATACCTTTTTAAATCATAAAGATAAGCATAATATTATGAGATGTAATAACGTTGTGATTTACGTAATCTTCACATCCTCCCAACTATGTACCTTAACCGTTACCAGCTTAAAGGTGTGGTGCGAGACAACAGTACGAAGCAAACTTTTGCCCACCTCAAGAATTCCATCCCCATTCCCTTTTCTGTGCTGTAAAACGGAAGAACGGGCACTACGCCTGGCAGGCTTCTGCCCAAGACCACAACTACCGTCCCTCTGTGTGCACACAACAGCGGCTTGATCTGCCCCCCGGGCTGACACGCTGCTCCGCGCTCAGAAAAAGGCACCTCCCTCTCTGATATCCGAGACGGGGTCAGGCTGGAGCTCTGCTGTGAGCACTGCGCTATCTGCATTCCTTGGTACAAAACTGAAATTCTTTATGCCAGCTTGAATCGGGAAGCTGCCTTCTCCATTCTTCCTTCTCCGCAAGCCACGCGGTAAAAGGAATTTTTGCTGTGAAGGTTTCAAAGATGCTGAAGTTCCATGGTTTGAGAGAGAAATCGATGAGAACTTTCACGTAAAAATGCAAGTGTGCAACTGAACCCTTTGGCTGCTACACGCAAGTAGAAATCCAACCTCTCAAGGCTCCCTGAAAATGTGCTGATACTGGAATTAAATGGAAGACTCAGAGAGTCCAAACGGCCTGCTGACTTAATAAAACTGCCCTGACTTGTGCTGACTCGCACTCCTGATGTACTTCATTTTAAAAAGCCACCCTGACAATGTTTAAGCATTTGCTGGGGCCCCTACAGTTGGATGGCGTGTGCCCGGGGACACGTAAAACCGAAGTCAAGCAAGCAGCAGAATACAGAGGCGTTACCTATCATTTCATAGGGTGCACAGAAGGCAGCCATCGGTCAGATCTGCCTTTGCTATTGAGGCACTGCAGCGTCAGCAGGCAGTTTTAGTCTAAAGCTGTGGTCTCATCACAGAGAGCTGAGGATGGAAGGGACTTGTGGAGGTCATCCCGTCCAACACCCGGCTCAAGCAGAGCCACCTAGAAGAGCACTCCAGGTGTGGCCTCACCAGTGCTGAGTAACAACATGAGAGCCGACAAATACTATCGCTACCTCGGTCTTACTACCTGTTACACACAAAAGTTGCGTATGCAAAGAGAAGACAGTGGCGTCGGAATGAATCAGAATAGGATTGTTGCTATGTGAGTCAATATTTATTTTGATTTGTAATTTGAGAGCTGTGCTCAGTTATCCACTTCAACTGACAGATGCAAAAAGCATCACTTCACTCATCAGTCATTAAGCTGGCAGCCCAGTAGTGATTTTTTGTTTTTATACAGCAGTGAACACTTACCTGCCTTCTCTGATGAATTCCTCTGCTGACTCGATCTGCTTATTGAGTTTCTTTACTTGCTTATAGAGAGAGAAGCATTGCTTATGGTCTTGGTCCAGTTTCAGACACTCCCGGACTTCACTTTTCACAGGGAGGTGGGGG
>NW_010251685.1:0-7797 GCF_000690775.1 Eurypyga helias | reverse complement strand
AGGACCTGCGGATGTATTCCACCAGGTCCCAATTTGGACCTGATTTGGACCTGTATTTGGAGAACAGCTTCTCAGTGGGTAGTAGATGCTGCAGATGGAGGAGTCACCCAAGGTTTCCTGCTAAACTTAAATCACCTACACTCATATGGAAGTATTATTGCAAGGCTGGGTTTGGTCTTTTTAAGCAGCTGACAGTTTGAATTTATTATGTATTTTGAACGTTAGTAATGTACCACAGTCATACATTGCAGGTGATATAATACCGTATTAAAATATTAATCAAATCTGCAAACCATCTACATTCATGAAGAAAAGTAATCTGCCAAGGAAGAAGTTATAAACAAAATGGAAATTCATTGCAATATCTTTCAAAAATGTGCTACAAGCACATATTTGGAAAAGCATCTTGAATACTTCCTCTTAGTGCAAGCTTCCTATATTAAAGATGTATTACATATATTAAGAATAATGACAATGTAATTGATTTTAAGGTATGTGAATTTAAATTCTCCTGTCACTCTGGAGAAAGAGCATGGACACAGGATGGGTAGTGAATGGAATGGGATATTGTACTAGACCTAGAAATTTGTTTTGGCCAGACTTATGACCTAAGCCTCTTTGATTTTGTCCACCATTTAAGTGACAAATTGTGACATCATTGTGGTTAGTTTTACCCATAATTTTATAATACAGAATTCAATTACACTTTGGGTTTGAATGAATGGCTGAAGTCACCACCAGTTTAGAAATGTTTTAAAATATGTTTATAAGGTCAAAACCATTAATGCCCTGTTTATACTTTTTTATTCAATTAAAGCCAAGTGATGATCATGTATTTTATATCAAAAAAAATCTACAATGATCAAAATACTAACAAATGCTTAAAACACTGCTCCAGTTACCCTTTCTAAGTGATTCTTCCAAGACAGATTAATCCAGTGTTTTACTCTACTCTTACATACAACAGAGAAAAACAAACTCCAAGCTGACACTCTCCCAGTTTATGCCAAAAGCAAGGCATTTACAGGATCGGGGCATGATTGAAATATTTACAAATAATTATTGCAAGTTAATTCACTTTTTAGATGGCTAAATGACTTAAGTATCCTATAGTTATTTGAAGAGGACAAGTGTTAACTAAAGAATTCCCTCACAGAACTCCCATAAGTGTAACAGTGAAATTTGTGCTTTAATACTCTGGTGATACTGTTTTTGCCAGGTGATAAGGCTTGTTGTGCTCAGATCAAGTTTCAAATAACTTCTGAGGGATGCAGCCTGATCCATCAGACGTGGAGGCTGCCAGGTAGGATGGTTCATCATTCAGTCACCTCCAATGCTTCTTGGCTTTCTGTTCAGAACTTGTATATTCTAGTGGCATGAGAAATGCATTATTGGTTCTACTTTAAAACATCAGATAAGTGCTCCTCTGGCAATCAAGCGTGATGCTTCTGGATTCCTGGGTGTCCTGAAGGGTTTTGGTTACCTGTTTGGACACAAAATTTTATGGCTTTTGATGAGGTTAATCAGTAGTAAGGTGATTTTGAATAATTTGTCTTCTACCTCACTAGAATAGACCTTAGAATATTGGTCTTCTATCCTTGTTGGTTTATTTTTGTGAGCAAACTGAGTACAGAAGTCACCAGATGAGTATGATAGTGCTGGAGACTTATTGCCTGACTGGCAGGGGTTACACAAGATAAGGCAGAATTAGGCATCTGGGACAGAATTTAAACATTTACTCAAATTACTTTACAAGTGCAAACTACAGTATCCTGCTTAATTATATGCTAATGTACTGTGCTTTTTACTAGACTTTACCTCCTCTGTTGTAATGTCTGAACAAGCTCAACTCCTAATCATAAGACTATTCAAAGGTGGAGGCAAAGGGAACATTTTCACACTTCAGGCAGGTGAATGCTGTCCTGGAAATGTTGCCTCTGACACAACCTTGTCCCATGGGCTCCCTGCATTATTATTCTACTTCCCATGAGACGTGCAACACAGGCCTGACAGAGAGATAACCTCTTGTACCAGCTGCCACTGAAGTCACTGCAAGCTATTCTGGAATATATCAAGTGCTGCGTACTGTGATGTAGCCTGAAAAATCTGTCCTGAGACATTTGAAATCCAAGATCTGAAATGATTGGGCATATTTGATCACCATTTCTCTTCTGTCTCCCTCCCTTTTCTATTAAATCAGGCTAACAGCACCTGTTGGAGAGAGAAGTTGAAGATACAATCAATATTGCTTGTAAAGCTCTGGAATACTGAGTGTTTTAAAAAGATACCCATAATATCTGTGCAACACCCATAAGAACATTAATACATGTGTAGTGGGTCTTGCTGTTGTGTCATTAATGTTTGTGCTGACACGTTGCATAAGGAAGAGAAGAAGGATTGCTATAAGAGCTACCTGTTCAGTGTGCTTAGACTGGGGTGGGTACACATCCAGAGTCTAGGGATGGCAGTTGCAGAGGCAACCTTCACTGTGGGCATACCACGAACTCTGGCTTTGCCACACTAATTGTGGCATCGTACGGTCTCCACTCTTCCTTTCACAGGCATGCGTGTGGGTACCCAGTTGTCCAGCCATGGATATATATATGGACCCAAGAAGCTTGCAAATTTTAATCTCAGGTATCAAAAGAAAAAAAAAACCTGGAAAAATAAACAACTATTAATTGAAATTATATTGACTTTTGGCCATTCAGATTTTTCTCTCTCCTTCTCTTCCTCTGCAATTTTTCCCTCATCTTGTTCTTCTTGCTAACTTTCATCATTTTCTTCTCCTTTTATGCTAATGTCCCTCCTTTTAGCCTGTCATTTGCCCCTTCTTGTCTTTGTTCCCTTCACCTTAACCGGTTCTCCTCGCCTTCCTCTCCTCCCTCCACTCACATTCATGTTTCTTCCTAGCTCTTGTATTCTTCCTGTGCACCAGAGATCAGCCTTTAAAAGCACAGGAGGAAGATTTCTTTTCCTCTCAAATTGACACTACAGTGCCAATAACACAAGAAATAATTACAGGGAAAAAAGGTTTGTCTGGTTTTCACAGTGTCAGAGCACATGCACTGTAGGAAAAATATTTGGAGAATTGAATAGCTCAGTTTTCATTGTGAAAATGCAAACAGCAATATTCAGAGACTCATACCACTCTCAAATTGATGTGAATTGTAGTAAAAAGGAAACTACAGATTTTCCTTTTTCCAAAATTTAATTCCTTAAGTCAAAATCTAGGTTATGCTAAGGTTTCCTAATGAAAGACTTTGCTAAATATTAGCTCAGGCACAACTGCTCCCTTTCTTCTGTGACTAAGGAACTTGTAGTCTGATTTTTCAGAACTGTTCTTGTCTCTGACAACCTGATATCACAGATAGATGCATTGATAAAGTTGGACTGTATTGAAAAGATAAAGAAAATAAAAGGTCAGCTCACGTTGTCATCTTGATTTTGGACAGAATGTCAGCATGTGTGAAAGTCTGTATAACTTACATATACCCATATCCTAAGGGCTCCCCTAAAAGTTAAGGTAATAAATAAACTGAGTGACATTGGCATCTTCTGTGTTAGATGATTCAGCAGAGAAATAGTGAAATTAAATAAGATAGGCAAGAATATCAAAAGTGAAGATGGAAGAAATCTCTCATAGTAGAGTAAAAGTTTGGAACAACAAATAACAGATCCAGAAGAGTCAGAGATTAATTTTCTTTAATACCCACAGCTCTCTCTCCTCCCCAAATAATAAAACTGTACAAAATTTGACAAAGTTTTAGAAATATGAATATGGTAAGAAAAAGAAACCAACTGCTTGACAAATATTGTGCCTAGAGAATATGCATCAACGAACAAAAGTAAATGAAACTGTATGGAAAGACTTTGGCAACGCAAATAATTTTACAATGGTAACTACAGAAATGTCAGTGCATAGAAAGGGACAATATATATGCACAAGTGAAAAATTACAATGCAAAACAATACATGCGAACAAAGATACTGCAGAAAATGATGTTACAAATCCAGATTGGAATATAATGCAACATGGAAAATACCCACTGATCCCTTGTTTAAAATTTTATATCCAACATCTAGCTCAAAAAAGGTTGAACTACTGACTGCCTTAGCATTCAATCATTTTATTTCATCAACAGCAAAACTCCAGTAGATATTTGTAATGCAGGAAGAGGCCTCTTAAGAGTACTTTTAATTAATACAAGCTTCTACAACAATGTATCTCCACTGTCCTGTGCTCCACTTGTTCCTGACCATTCAGTTTAACAGCTTCTTCTCTTCCCTTGACTTTTTGGGCGTTTGAGAAAGGGTTGCCTGTGGATCCATCCTTCGGTGTACTTCAAAGCCAGCCCGAGTTTTTGAAGGACTGTAAAGAACATCTCCTGTAATGTAAAGTGTTGTCTCAGCAACAGTGGAAAGGGTGGTTTCATTTGGGTTTGGTTTAACTGCTTCTACAGTAGTTGGCATGAGGTTTTCCTCCTAGGAAAGGAGTCATGATTAATACATTTGTTAATTACATACATTCTAGAAGGCACAGAAATATGTTGTTAATTATTTCAAATATTTATTACAAACACAAGAACATGGTTACTGTTGGTGTTCAAGCTAAGCTAATTGCTTTGTAGTTTTCAGATGCTTGCTGCCTTCCTTGTAGAAAGACATAATCTGGAAAATTAGAAAAATGTTTAAATAAGCTAGCCTTGAAGAATCTGCCTAATGATTTGGAAGAAGGTCTCCAAATGCTGCATAGGATTTTGTGGCTATTGGAAATCTGCTTCAGATCCCAAATCCCTATGAGGCTGAGGGCTTGTAACAAGCCAACTGGAGAAGTGAGTCAGAAAAATTTGAAGAATATCTGAGAGATACAGTTTGGAATAAACCAATCCTTTCTGGGTGTATGAAACCTTTTTCAGACTAGTCTCTACACAAACCAGCATGGATGTATGTTTTCTCAGACCTAATAAAAAATAAGCGCAGCTGAAAGGGAGCACTGTGGTTCATGGAGAGCAGAGAGAACCCGTGAAGGTCAGATAGAAGGCCAGACCTTTTCTATCCAGCCTGACAGAAACGGTAGGCAGTAAGAAGCCTCACAAGTCCAGATGGCCAAGACCACAGGTTATCATGGCCCAACCCTTCTTTTCTTCCCTGTGCTCATATATACTTATTTTGGCACTGATGTTTCCAAGTGCCCTTGTTCCAGCTGGGTGCTCAGGGTACGGATATCGTATGTGTCAGAGAGGGTGGGTGGACACATGTGGGTGTTACAGGGGCTGAAAGGGGGAGTTAGTTAATCCTTTCAGCCTGATACCTTATGCCCAGCATCAATGTAACAGCTTAAGAAAACGCTCTCATTTTGGAAGTCCTTTGACATAGGTTAGTATTCTTTTTCTTTCATACTTACTTTTTCACAGTGACTGAGTCAGCAAAAGATGAGCTCTGGTTTTTTCCCACACATCTCTCTGCCGCTGCAAAGGGCACATACAGAGCATCCCTACTGAGCAGCCCCTGAGCAGCTGTCAGCCCTGGTAGGATGTGGGCTTCAAGACCAAACCACAAAACGTTTACTCAGAGGCAGGACCCTGGGCACCCATATAGCATTGCAATATTACCCTGGACATGGCCTGGGTGCCCTGAGATCAGCAGAGCTACTGAACAGCTGAGACCACATTCTGGTTGTGGCTTTTGATTGTGTTCTACTTAGAAGACTGGGAGAAATTAAAGAATCAAAAATAATCCAGTTCAGGTTAAAGATATAAAACATAAAATCCTCTGGTGCCTCTCAGCCCCATGTTGATAAATAGACCATCCTCAGTAAAACATCTTGCTCCAGAAGCATTGGAACTAATGAATCCTACAGATGTATGCCCTGTGGGTTGACAGACTTGTGTGGTCTAAGAAGATATATGCTTTTTGGGTGGCTGGAGAACACGTGAGTTCTCTCGTTGCGTGGATTTCTTGCTTTCTCATAAGATGTGTTCACACTCTGCTTTCCCAAAATCTGGGTAATAAATTGGGGATGACTGCCTTTACCCAGCTGCTTATTGTTAGAGACTTCTGAGGACGTGTCTTTGTCAGCCAATAGATTCAAAAGGTGGTAGGTGGGAATACAAACATCACATAAGCCTTGTTTCCACAGGAAACAGGACTAAAAAAACTATTGTTCTCCTTCTGCTCCCCACTTTCTTCTGTCTTTCATGGTCCTGTCACCTTTTTCTGTTCTCAGGAATGGAAGCACTCTGTGGGCTGTAGGAAGACAGTCTCATTCTTAGTTTATTCCATCATTTCCATTTAACCTGCCCTGCTCAGCTGTCCCATCTTCATCCTTGTCTCTTCATATAACCCCATCTCAGCAAGAAACTAAATTCAGGAACCATTCACCTCCTGCTGAGTGAAGCAGCCCCTTTGGAAGGTCAGCCAGGCTTAGCCATGCTTTGTCTGTGTTGTCATTATACCAGCCATAGCCTTTTCTTCTCTGCAGGTATGAAGAAAGCAACTTGCAAGGTAGCTCTGGGGTCAGCCTTTGACAACTGGAGCTATTGGATTTAATATCTTTCTTAATAAAATGAAAAGATGCCCAATCAGAATTCAAAACTCATTGATAATACAGAGTTTGCTATATGTAAGATATGAGCAAATGTTCCTCTGTTTTCAAAGCACACATTTGCCCAACAGTATGGTACTGTGAGGTCAGCTGTGGACTTCCAAGAACAGCATATACCAGAACACAGATTTCATTAATCTCGTATCCCAACAAGGCTGAAAGATCTCCTTTGAGGAGTATTTTCCACTGATCTACCAACCACTGTCAGCCTTTCATACTACATACTGGATGCTAAAAAAATAGTTGTAATGTTGATATTGTTCCTCCTTTATGACCTCTAAGTTAACTGCACCAGTCGCACTCCAGCCAATTGCAGGTGTTGTGGGGTTTTCTTCACATTTAATTTGTTTTCACTTCGGTGTCATATAATGCTGAGTAGGTTATTTCATATTTTCTACTTCTAGGGAACACCGTCTTTGAGAAATACTGGCAATTCCTTCAAGCAGAGCTAGTTGACAGCCAGAATTCACAATCTTCAGAAAATTTCAACGTTCTAAGAATATTTTTGTGTTGCATTGGAAGACAAGAATCAGTAGTTCAGAAAGGTATCTATGACATTTTCTACTTGAAAAACATCGAAGTTATTCATTTAGAACCTGCTAAAAGTTATTCATTTAGAACCTGCTAAAAGTTATTCATTTAGAATCTGCTAAAAGTTATTCATTTAGAATCTGCTAAAAGTTATTCATTTAGAACCTGCTAAAAGTTATTCATTTAGAACCTGCTAAAAGTTATTCATTTAGAATCTGCTAAAAGTTATTCATTTAGAATCTGCTAAAAGCCACAGGGAGCTTGGGCTGCCCACAGCTCCCGGGGATTCTTCGGGTCTCCCATGCTGTCCTGCCCCAACGGAGTCCTGCGGGACATCCAGGAGGTCCCCAAACCTGCTGCTGAAGGGTAGGAAAGTCAGGCAGGCTTCAGAGGAGTCACCCCAAACTCCCTCAAAATCAAGGTATCCGTGCAGAATAGTTCGATTTTGACATACCAATCTTCACTGAATTTCCCCAGTTTGATCAGGAGGCTTCCCCGTCGTCCCTTCTTCTCTTGGGAGCTTCCCAGAAGCGTTCGCCGGCGCTGCACCGAAGGGTCCGGCTTCCCTTCTCCCAGGCAAAGCCGGTACCACCTTCTCGCCCTCCTGTTCGCCACCCACCCCGAGCTCGGGCGGAGCGGGCCGGGGCCGGGGCCGGGGC
>NW_010251684.1:22184-36263 GCF_000690775.1 Eurypyga helias | reverse complement strand
TATGATTCTATGATTCTATGTGTTGGATTAGCCTTGGCTGACTGCTGGATGCCCACCTGGCCAGTCTCTCAATCTCCCTCTTCAACAGGACAGGGTCAAGATAATGGGCACGTCTACCTGCTGCAGTGCGGGGTCCTCCCCAGTCTGCAGTGTGGATATCTTCTCTAACGTGGTCATCCATGGGCTGCAGAGGAATCTCTGTGCCTGTGCCTGGACAACGTCCCCGCCTCATTCTTCTCTAACCTTGGTGCCTGCAGGGCTATTTTATTCCTATCTTATATTCCTGTTAGCTACAATGCTGTGTCTTACATTCACATCCATGTTTCATCTGGCAGTCATACACCACCTGCCTATCTCCTGCTTATGACTTAGAAGTCATCTAAAATACATCATCTTTTGCTGTTTTTCATAATCATTCCTGACTCTGGTGAGCATTTAGGACAAATTGGTTTCACTGTGGGAATAGATCTCCGTATAAATCACCTTCCCTATTAAATCTCATAAATCTTAGAGCGAAATGGACAATGATAGAGTGATATTCTCTGCAAGAATGAATATCTAGAAGTGTTACTACTCCAGAATGGAAAATTTAGTTATTTCCACTGCTTACACTTGTACCAACTGACTAATGCATGGAAAAAGTGAAGACCAGTGGATTAAAATGGGAGCATGGAAAGGACAGTTCCAGGACACTAAACCTAATGTCCCTCATTGCTCTGCCATTAGAATCTCACAGGTAGAATGCAGATCCCAATAACACTTGCTGGAATTAGAAAGTACCTCCAAAAGACAGAGAATATATCTGTATCCCTTGGCAGATCTTCTTATGGTAATTGTACCCCACCTTTCTAATCACATCCATGTGAATTCCATGAGTGACAAGAAGTCTTTTTTTCTCAGTATGTCTTTTCCATTAGTGTATTATGTTCCAGAGTAGGTATTTACAGCAGGTGATTAAGTTGCCTCATAATGTCATTTTTAGCATGGGATTGCACATCATTTGTCCATATTTTGATGTATTATTGTGACTTACCTCTGAATGTTATGCTATTTTTCAGTGTCTTTGTTAACTTAGAGACACAAAGAATGACAAGACAAAATTAAATTATTTAGAAACTTTCAATTGCTAGTCATGAATATAAATTCAGCACTACCATTTTTGGGGACCAGTCGTTATCAACTAGGTCCTTGAGTACCTAGATAATTGCAGGTAAGAGCACAGCAGTAAATCATTTAAGAGTTTTTTCTGAGGCAGTTTATGTAGGATAATTTTAGCACAAGACCAACTTTCTTCTGAATTAAAGAATGATGTATTTGTAGAAAGTTTGAGAATGACTTCATGATACAAGGTCGTAGATGGGCGTAATGATGCTCCATCCAAATTCAGATGCAAAGGCATTTGCCTGCTGGTAGAGTCTAAGTCTGGTTTAACAGGTTCCAAAGGTCACCAATTGATCTTATGCAACATCAGTTTGGCATCATACAAATGAATTTGCTGCTTGAGGACACAGCAGGGAGCATGACTTAGGAGGAAGAACTCGAAAGGGAAAGTAAAGGAGGAGTAACTGACAAGGGATGAGGAGACACCTGAAACCTCAAGACAGAGCTATAAGGACTGACCTACCCTTTTGCACAACAATCTGGATGAGGGGTTTGAGTGAACCCTCAGTAAGTTTGCAGATAACACGAAGCTGGGCAGGAGTGTTGATGTATTGATCTATTTGAGGGTAGGAAGGCTCTGCAGAGGGATCTGGACAAGCTGGATCAATGGGCTGAGGCCAGCTGTAGGAGGTTCAACAAGGCCAATTGCCAGGTCCTACACCTGGGCCACAACAACCCCCTGCAACGCTACAGGCTTGGGGATGAGGGGCTGGAAAGCTGCATGGCAGAAAACGACCTGGGGGTGCTGGTCAACAACAGCTGAATATGAGCCAGCAGTGTGTCCACGTGTCCAAGAAGGTCAGTGGCATCCTGGCCTGTGTCCGTGTGATAGGGCAGTGGCTGTCCCCCTGTACTCAGCACTGGTGAGGCCACATCTCATATCCTGTGTTCCGTTTTGGACCTCTCCCTACAAGAAGGACATTGAGGTGCTGGAGCATGTCCAAAGGACAGTGGAGATGGTGAAGAGTCTGGAGCACAAGCCCTGTGAGGAGTGGCTGAGGGAACTGGGGGTGTTCACCCTGGAGAAGAGGAGGCTCAGGGGAAACCTTATGGCTCTCTCTTTCGTTGCCTGAAAGGAGGTTGCAGAGAGGTGGGGTTGGTCTCTTCTCCCAAGTGATAGGACAAGAGTGAACGGCCTCAAGTTGCACCAGGGGAGGTTTAGATTGGATTTTTTCACCAAAAGGCTTGTCAGGTATTGGAACGGGCTGCCCAGGATAGTGGTGGCGTCCCCATCCCAGAAGGTATTTAAAAAATGTGTGGATGTGGAGCTTAGGGACAAGTTTAGTGGTGGACTTGGCAGTGTGAGGTTAATTCTTGGAGCCAATGGTTTTAAGGGTCTTTTCCAACATAAAAATTCTATGATTCTATGATTTATGGGCATTTGGTTCTGTACGGAAGCTGGGGAGAGGAAATGAGCTCCTGGATGATTGTGTGGAGGCATATGTATAATTATTGCATTTGAGAAATGAACTTGAAGATTTTCAGTTTAAGTCAAATACTTTTCACTTTCTAAGGTTAAAAGAGAACACTTCTTTATCTAGTAGTGCTCTCAAAGAATCAGTTATTTGGAACAAAGCATGCTATTTTTCCATGAATAAGTCTTCTATCATCCTATTCCGGTGAAAACCAACACATTCAACAAAAGAAAATGGAAAAAGCAGAATCAGTAGACATATCGCATATTGTGATAAGCTCTGTTGCAGCCGTGCCTGTGCCTTGCCATGTTTCTTGATGATCCTGAACTGCGGGCTTAATATCTGAGCTTGATCTTGGACCTACTTCATCACCATGACTTGTTTGGTGAGCTGACCTTTATTAGTGTTGCCAGACCTGCTCTGCTCCCTCTGCTTGTGACTGAGGCCATGGTCCAGGCCCTACCTCCCCTTCTCCTGAGCAGCAGCTGTCCTTGCTGTTCCCTGGATTTGAACACCTGTCTATCAGCTCTACTTTCTGTTATAAAATACTTATATAAAACAGTAACATATCCAATTGCCATAGACATCCTTAAGGAATAAGACAGATCAAATGGAAAGAGTCTAGAAAGGAGTTACAAAGTGATCATAAGTCAAGAGAACCACACAGGCAGGAAGAATTGGAAGAAACAGAGTTGTTTAGTCTAAGGATGAGAAGAGTCAGAGGAGCAGCTAAGTATATTTAAAGAACTGTGCAAACAGGAGGAGTATATTCTGCATATACATGTGTTGGATAGGATAAGAAGTAAGGGACATTAGTAGCAGTAAGAAAAATACGGTTGCTAAAAATGCAATTTGCTAAATACAGTTTGCTAAAAAGCTATCTAATTATAATGAGACCAATGGAGTAGAAAGAGTGGCTTGAGGAGAGAGTGGAGTTTCCATTTTTGTAGCTTAGACAAACACTCATCAGAAATGATGTGCACATATTTGGTTCTGCCTTGGGATGGAGGATATCATCCTCCAAGCTCCATCCTATAATGTGAAAACCTTCAGTTCTATCACTGAGGACTGTTGTTCCGAATCCTGGACATTTCTTGTAGGAAATGTGCCGGAGCTCAATGCTCCTCTCCTGCACCACCCCACTCCTCAACAAGCTGTCTTTTACATGGTTCTGTTGCTTACTGTTTGTTCTTTACTGAAACTCAGCTTTCTGAAGACCACTTGTGTACAAGTGGTGTTTTTCTCCTTCAATTGCACCTGATGTGAATTTATTGAGCTAGAATATTCTATCCTTCTTAAGACAGGGAGAAAGCAAGGTGCAAATATCCATGAGGGGAAGAATACTGAAGAATTTAATAAGAATTACACTGCTTCTCCACTGAAAAGTAAAGATGAAACAGGCCTGGAAACTTCTGCATTTTTGAAGGCACAATTCCTGCATCTCCCATTTTCTGACAGCTCCCTGTACAGTAGTAACTGCATCTATCACAATATTTTCAGTGCAAACTGTGATGTGTGACAAACTGCTTAATAGTATATACAAGCTGTTATGGCTGTCAATAACTGAGACATAATCAGGGTTGTCTTATGGCCTCTTTCTGCTGATTATCTTGGTGGAAACAGCCATAGCAAAAGCAAAAATCTCTCTCGGTGAGGAGCTTTCTGCCTTCCTAGCAGAAGATGCTGCTTTCCACCACCACACTCCACCACACTGCTTAGTGAAGGATGTGAGAGATTTCTCTGTATCAATGTTTAACTAGGTAGCTCCACTATTTAGAGCCTGATCGAGTTTTTGCTCGAAGGAAGCAAAGATTCCAGGAAAAGTCTCCACTGGAAAAAGAAGAACCTTTAGTTCTAACAGCTGAAGATCTAAGTTTGCCCCACTATAAGCAGGATTTATTGTGGAAAAAGAATTCACAGTACATAAAGCTCCAGCGAGTTATAATTCAAAATAAGAAAAAACATACAAGCAAAAACCCATTTGACAAAAATGCAGAAAGACGAGCAGTACCTTCACTGTTTTTTCTGCATAAAAAGAAACTTTTCAATGATTTCTTGTCTGGTTAAAAATTGTTTTCAGCACATATTGGCACGTTTCTTCTACGTTTCTTCTCTGTACTCTACCATTAAGGGCTATTCCCCAAAATGGAAGCATTTATAAAAGTGAGAAATTCTTTCCCTGATCTCCAGTTTGGAAATCTGAAGAAACCAAAGTAAAATGTATTGGAAGATACATATCCTCTAAAGCTGAAGCATCAGTGCTTCTTTATCTATTTGCAAAACATAAGTCAGACCTGCTCTCCTTCAGCATCTTTTCATTTAAGTTGGAGGGGTTTTTTTCAGTGTCTTTTACAAAATAAATGTTCTGTTTTCTACAATTGGCAGAGAGCACTGGCCTGTTGCCCAAGTAACTAATCAACATGAAACCTTTATCAAGACATACTGCAAAGCATATACACTATTATGTGCCAGATTCTGTCACTACCTTTAAGGTGAATAGATGAAATTTCAGCCACAAATCAGTTTCTTGCTGTCTCATTTGGGAAGACAATAACTAACATCAAATTATATTTTGAGACTCCAGCAAGGAAATGTTTTGCAAATACTAATGTCCTCACAGAAGTAAGTACTGTATAGTTATCTTCTCTTACAGCTATCCTACCCTTCAGATGAGCAAAAAAAGAGTTCTTGTTTAATTGCACAGCAACATAGCCAGAAATAGACACAGATAGTGACATCTGCACAAGGATTTCTCAGCTTGTCTGAAAATTTCCAAGAAGTGCATAGTACTGTAAGTGGTTCCCTGCTTGGATGCTAGACCACTTCTGACTGAAGAAAATTTCAGCTGCTTAATAACTCTAATTCAACTCCTTTGCTCAACTTTCTGTGTTTCCTTTACAATCGAGGCTAATAAGGGTCTTTTTATCACCCTCCACAGGAGCATTCAGTTCCTTGATTTACTTTCAGTTAATGGGAAAAAAAGGAACACATGCTCTTTATCTTTTTTTTGGTGTGGAGACCACTCATCTTAGAACCATGTGACTTTCTTATCACCACCTTGAAACTGGGAGTGACCATAAGTGCAACACTTGCTGGGCACTCACGGTAAGCAGCTTGAACGTGGCTTTTTCTAGATCACAGGTTTGATTTTTGACTTTGTGTCTTACTCAAGAAATAAGTTTCCTAACAGATCCTCCTTCTTGGCTTCTTCTTTTGTACGTTGGGCCTTAAGAAAAAAGGAATTCATTAATGCCATTAGCTGCATCCTGTAAGGCTCCTTGACAAGCTGTAAGTGCATAGTCCAAAGATGCACAGTTACACAGTCCCTAGAAATGATGCCACGTGCTACCTTTATCTTTGCGTGTCTTCTCAGTTAATCATCTGCTCCAAAGCAATCGCTGAATCTGGGGCACACAGAGGACTTAGATGAATGGGTAGTCTAGTTATTTGTTGGCTCTTTGGATTCATGAAGAGCTTTGAACAGTTATTGCATGTAACTCATTGCTATTTTCTCCCCAAAAAAAAGTTGTTAGATTTTTTTAGCAGGCAATACCCTACATCAGAGTATGCCAGCACATCTGTGCCGGTAGTCATACAAAAAACCCCAAACATTCAAAGAAAAATACCTGAACACTTAATTCCCCTCTGCAAATCTCCTTGTGGCACTCTGCAGTCAGATCCTGCTCCTCCTCCAAGCCAGTGCTCCGCTCCCTGATGAGAAATCATATTTTGTTTGGGTAACAGATTTTTTCCTCAAGGTGTGCCAAAGTCACTGACTTACACTTCAGTAGCTGGTGACAGCAGTGTGCCCACTGGCTCCTGAGGATTGCAGCTGTTTGTACTCTTCCCGTCTCAGACTTGGATTGGTGCCTACGGGACCTCGAGGAAAAATGTTCATCTGAATATCCGAGGCTTTGTTGTACAATATGTTGTCTAAATTCAACACTGTGGTATGCTGGGTTCCCTAGGAGGCTTTCTTAATGTAGTCTTATTGCTCGATATACTTCGGTCGCTGCAACGCACTTAGCTCACTGGGAATATGGCAAAGCAAAACCACTCAAAAACAAACACCGTTCATCATGGACGGGGAGGGGAAGGAGCAAGGAAACACAGAGTGTGCTGGCAATACAACAGGTTGGGTCAGGCAGCCTCTTCTGTTCCAAAGGCATTGGCAGTGCCTCCCTCCCCCTACCCAGGCTGCAAATGCTACCTGGTCCATCCAGCTGTGAAGCAGGAGGGGGCAGGCAGAGCCGGCTTACACCATTCAGTTGCTCTCAGTGGGCACAGCACCCAACACCTGCTGCGCACCAGCTGAAAGGAGCAGCTGGGCCAAGCGTGATTCTCAAAGGAATGAAGAACTCCTCTTTTTGAGGAGACCAGTAATGGCATCACCCTGAATGTTTTCATCTGTCGGACATAAAAAAAGAAGGAAAAAACAGTAGACAGGGCTGCTCCATAATGCTGCTGCTGGTTACAACCATGTTTTGAATCAATGTATCGCTGCAGGATATTGCCTCCATAACATATTGCATCAATACATCAGCAGAGCAGCGTAACTCTGATACTGCACTGGGCCATAAATCATCCTCCCATCACCAGCTGTAGAATTTATCGATTAGCAGAGTGGATATCTGGGAGGAGAAACATCCAAGTCTCAGGGTGTTTTCGCCTACTGTTTAAGGAATATGTGGAAAACAAACTACTAATTTCCTTTTATAGGAGCATGTGCTGTGTCTGGGAAAAAGGAGCATTCTCAGATCTTTTTTCCCCGGGTCCACTGTGTTCTGCCATCTCCACAGAGGAGCATTTCCCATCCCCATGGCAATGGGAAGAGGAAGACAATTTGGATGTCTATGGAGGACCCTCTTGACAAAGCTGTCCAGAGGTTTTGGCTTCCCACTGGCCAGAGGTTTTGGCTTCCCACCACCCAGGCAGCAATGCCAGGGCTTTCCTTGGGACCAGAGCTGCCCTGGAACACCTGGACCAGTTCCACCCAACATGGTTTTCCTTCCCAGCACCCCACTCCTTCTTTTGAAAATGACTAAAAGTAATAAAAGGTGTTCTGGCAGCACATTTGAAGGAGAACCCATCCCTCCTGCCAAGGCAGCAGTGACAGATGGAGAGAGTAGAGCAGGGGGAGCCTGAGTCCAGGCAGGTGGTAGGCAAAACACCTATCCGGTGGGATAGCTGGGGTGCTTTCTGGGAAGATTCTTGTGGTGGTACCCAGCTGAATCGGTGCTGCAGGTGTGGATTTCAAAGCTCCTTTATACCTTTTGTCCCCCCTCACCTCACTTCCAGACACAAAATCTTACTGCAACTCTTTCCAACACTTTCATTCCACCTTCATGAAGTCCCACTGCAGGACATAAAGCAGCTATTATTTTTCCTATTATGCAGTGAGAATACCTGCTTGCAGCCTCTTCTGCCAGTCTAAGGCAGTCTGAAGGAAATAGGAAAAAACTGTAAATCTTGGGTGGTACCTTCTAACTATGTCTCAGAATAAATAAAATTAAACAAACATGATCACTGAAATCCTGACTGGCAGGAGATGATGGATCCAATGTCTCCGACATATGTGAATGATAAAGTTCTGAGTGAAGAAGAGTCAGTCATGATTGCTCCAAAACCCCACTTTCCACTGGATGAAGCTGTTTTAAGACTATTTGTCAGAAGATTGGAGAAGGGTGAAATAAGATATCTTTTCAGATTAGTACATCAGCCATTAGGTGGATTAAGAAAATAACAAAGAGGAGGCTATGAGTGTAGAAGAGAAAGACATTTAAGGGAAATGTATGCAGAATATCTATTCTGAAATAGCTTTAGATGCAGGAAGACCTTTACTATAAATGAAAAGAACACAACCAGAATAGGTTTATACAGTCAATGAATAAAATACAAATTAAAAATATAGCAAAAAATCAACAAAGGAACAATAACATTCCAAACAAGTTTGTGATTGTTACACCATAAGTAACTAAAAAACAGCAAAATGAATTAATTTATTAGATAAAATGTTTTCATTGAAATAACTGAAAGTAGAATCTTACTACTTATTAATTTTTAACATAATTTTGGCTTCTATATTTATTTTCAAAAGTATCAATCTCAGGCTTTCATACAGTTTGACATTTTTAATATTTAATGCTCATAATATTTTCATTGGTCAAAATTTACTGGAGAAGATATAACATAGTAAAATATACAAATTTCCAACTATTTTAGTAATAGTTGATATTATTTTTAATTTTGGCCACAAAATATTTGGTCCCATTATGTCCTCTTGAAACTTAAGTCTGATTTAAAATGGCACAGATTTAATGCATTTCATGGTCTGCTTTTATGCCTTTTACTGGTTTCAATTATTAACTTTCCTAAATGGCCATAATATATTTTCTTACGGAAAGTACCTTTTCATGTGCTGTTAATTCATACCATGATACATGTTCTCAGCAAGGACGAGTAAGTTACATCATCTTCAGTCATCATGATGCTTTGTTCTTACTCAACCATTTTCCTTTCAGAGGCACAAAATCCATTAGCAGATGTAAGTGGATGTCCTTTGAGGGTCTCAATAATCATCTAGCTCCTATTTGTGTCTTTGCAGACCACAGACAAAGAACAATAAAGAAGTGTACTCTGTATCTCATCCTCAAAACCTCAGTTTGGTCTGTGGCTTGAACCCAAACCAGTGAAGCAACAGGTCAGCTAAGCCTGTTTTTTCCTGACAACATCCCTCAGGGGACAGCTAAGGCTTCCAAAAAGACTTATCTATTTGCTTAATCTTTACATATAATTCCAAGAAAAAGGATGTAGCGTTGCAGTATGCTGGTCACACCAAAGTTAGTTTTAGTTCATGAATTATGACCACTTTCCAGTTCCCCTCCATATATAAATGCTCAGGGTAAAACATGCTTTTCAGTTCATTCAGTTCATGCCTGATGAATTTCTTGGAAAATGGAGCCATGAATTTTTAACAACTCTGAAAACATAAAAGCAAATAATGGTTTGAGGTTTTTTAAATTATTCTTTTCTATGCAATTTGACAAATTAAGTTGTCCCTGTGTTCTCTACAGTGGGATCTTCACAAGCTCAGACACTTGCTCTGCATGCCAAGGCAGTATTTCACGCTGTGGCCCCAGTCAACGCCTCCCATTACACAGAGAACAGAAGAAAGTTTGATGTCTGCTCTCCATTCCAGGTTCATTTTTCCTTTCTGACCATCTGCCAGAGGAGAACCGAACATTATGACTTTTCTAACTACTCCAGGCTACCTGGATTCCTCATTGCCCTCAGAGCAAAGGTCCTTGAAAAACAAAACTTCAGCTGAACTGCTGATGCTAAGGGGCTCACAGGTTGCTGTTCTAGCTAGGTCCAGTCTTGCTCATTTTTCTCTCTCTTCTCTCTTGAGCTACACCTGCATCTTCCCACTAGCACATCAGATGGTAAAGATGCTACTCCAGATTCTATCAGAATGTGCGCAACTGAGTGTGAGGACAGGAGGAACGTGCAGGAGTTGATCTTGTTGCTTTATATATGCTTTCTGGGTTTTGTTTAATTTCATCCTATTTTGGAGTTCCAGGGGTTAAAAATAAGCTAAGGCATCACCTGCTCTGTAAATCTGAAAGCAGCTTTAGTGTAGTCAAAGCCAGCACTAGCTTCCTGTAAGATTTAAGTTTTTCAATCTACATCCTATAGTTCGACCATAATAAATAAAAAGGATCTGATAAGTGTTTTTCTGACTGCAACCACTTCTACATTTTCTTTTCATTAAAGCTGCAGATTTATGTATTTTCTTCCCAGCAACTTAATCTGAGCAGGACTTACATTTTTACCTTCACTGTCCTACAACGTAGAAAGCCCTGTCACCGCTTAACAGCTAAAAGTGATAATCCTAGAGCAGCCCCCAGCCATTATTATTTTCACTGCAATGTAGTTTTCATTTTTGTTGCCTTCTACGACATGAGTTATTTCTCTGAATATGTGTGCACGCACACATCGCCCCCAGGGAGGAAAAAATACCACAATGCAAACCCACAACCGCTCAGTTTAACACGAAGGTGTTGGTTGATGCATTAACAACGTGTTTCTGGCATTCTGCTCCCCACTGCTGGTCACACTCCTGTCCCTGCCCGAGCTGCTGTGGTTTTTCCAGCCATTTTGCCCCAGCTAGGCTCATTGTATAGACCTCGGTCTGATGGGAGGAGGCAGCATACAGGCTCCTTTCCCATGAATGCAACGGAGAACCGCAGGAGCTGAGGAGTCGAGATGTACTGGTTTCCTGCAAACGGGCAGTGATTTCTGGCAGAGAACAAGGGCACAGGTCTGATGGAAGCTTCACCTGTGAACCCCCCCCACTCAGCCACAGGCACAACAGCCTGTTGAGGGATGTTCAAATCCTGGCTTCCAAGAAGAAACTTTTCCCAAGACAGTGCTTGAGATGCACAGAGAATTTACTAGAGTTAACTTTCTTTTTATCTCAGCAATGTTTTTCTATGAGCTCCAGGGAACTAAGTAAATAGAGCAATTGAAAAACTGAACAACATTATGGGTCATGCTGCAAATTATAGTTTGTAGCAACCTAGGTACTGATTAACAAGTGCCTAATCTTTAGCACAGGAGAAATTCCAGTGAAAAACACTCTGTATGCTCATGTATCCTGATGAATTAGAGTCTTGGTGACTTTTTTTTCTTGTTGATCAATATGTATCCTGAAATTTGCTGATCACACTCACCACAGGACACCAACACAGAACCTAATCTGGCCTCATGGCAGGTTCATGTCCCTTTTCTAATCATCAATATGTATCAGTGCCACAACAGCGATTTTATTTGAAAACTTAGTTTATCCATTTATTGCCACATTCATACATCTCTGATAGAAGCTCTCAACATAAATTCTTGTCTATATTTTAAAGTTATTTCTCCAGGTGTAAGCATGGAGCTCATCTCATCCACTCCCACTTACAGACTGGTGTTACTGGGAAAACCGAATGGTTGCCATACCAGTTGTTTGCAATCACTCAGGGCAATTAATCTCACCTAAATCTGGTCACCTAGGATCCATTCTGGACATAAATAATGTATTACGAGTCTTATGAGTGACGCTCACTAGATAATAATGGGAAAGACACCCTTTGGAGGTGTCTCTCCCTCCAATGACAATGGAAAGAGTCTAGATACCACTTTAGACACTTTATGACTAAACTGCTTAAACAAAATGAGACTATGAAGACTGGGAACCACAGTCATCTAGACTTTATCATTAATGAGCTATATTTCTATATTACATGCATTCTGTCTTCCTACCTCTGAAATCAGTAGAAATTGAATTCTAATTTTAATTGAGCTAAGGGGAAATTAATTAAAAGCAAAAAACCCCAAACCATTTCCTTTCCCTTGTTTCATTTAGTTAGGTTTATGGCTGGAAAACAGCAATCAGGTACAAAATCCAGTGTCAGTTTTTAGACAGTAAAGTGTCTACCATACAGGTAGCTGCTATGTGTGAGTTGGTGTTTAAGTTCTCATTACAGTCAATTGACAACAGACTAATACAGCTTAAACAAAACAATACTAACATTTGTGTCAGCTGAGTATCTGAGCTATGCAATTGTCCCCTCTAGATAATGGGAAGATTCAGTTGACTAAATATTGGTGTTAAATTAGGTATATCCAGCTCCTGCTTTCAAAACAATCAGACCTCCCAGAAGTCCTAGATGTCTTTGATACCCCAAAATATTGGATACAACAGCAGGTGACACCTTTAGGTAAAGGAGTTCCACACCACTGACTTGGGCAGCATTCTATGTGTTGGAATCTTAAGCACATATTGACACCCATAGGCAGTCCCCTAAACTTCAATGCTTGTAAACTGGAAGAGAAGCGCATCCTGGTTTATATGCATAATGATATGCTGTATCATTAAAACCCAAATTCACCTTTATTTCACTGCTGTCTTTAGACTCCCAGTGTTGCATTTCTGTGCCTGCTTCTTAATCAGTGCCACCGCTAACTCCCCAGGAGGATGTGAGTCAAGTCTCCCCTCCCAAGGACATGACCAGTGGCCAGCTAATTTGTCAAGGAGGAGCTGGTGGAACCAATCAGGCAAACCAGCCTGATGATTTGTAAACTCACAGGGCTGGCTGGGACAGATTTATAGACCTCAAAGTTCAGCCTAGTCACAGACCAGAGAGAAGATCATAGGGAAGCATTAAATGTGTTATTTCTCCAGGAGAGGATGTTGAAAGAAACAGGTAAAGGAACTCACAGAAACTTCCCATACACACAAGCCTGTTTCAGAATATAGAATGCTTCAGATGTTAAAAATGTGGATTCCTTCTTGTCGGGACAGATTTATAGACCTCAAAGTTCAGCCTAGTCACAGACCAGAGAGAAGATCATAGGGAAGCATTAAATGTGTTATTTCTCCAGGAGAGGATGTTGAAAGAAACAGGTAAAGGAACTCACAGAAACTTCCCATACACACAAGCCTGTTTCAGAATATAGAATGCTTCAGATGTTAAAAATGTGGATTCCTTCTTGTCACTGTGATAACATTAGCTTTCGGGTGATTCCTGTTGCATGACAGCTGGTGTAGACATCAGCTGGAATGCACAGAACATAAGTTTGTCATATAAGTTCAAGGCAACCAATCACTTATCTTGCTATAAAATCTAACCTAGTCATCTCCTGTGTGATATCTGACCACTGGAATGTTAAAGCTGCTAACAACAGCATCTTGGCTAATTGCACCCACCAATTAAAATGGATTCCATGCAAAAAGGCATCAATTAAAACTATGAAACTATAAAGAAAGCAGACACTTTTAATGCATCATTTATCACAACAACCTGCTGTTCTTTTCTTCCACAATTTTTAGAACTCTTGTTGCCATAACAACCAGATGCAGCTCTTACACAGTATGGGCCAAATCCTGCCCTTAGTGACACAGATGCAAATTCAGAATATCTTTGCTGAAATGCTGGGAATAACAGCAATGCAAATACAGCATAACAGAGGAAGAATGAGACCCACTATCTCCTTTGTGTAATCACTTTCTTGAGCTTCACCTTGTCACAAGACAAGATGTTTTTCTCTTCTACTCTGAGTAAGCTCGTAATGTAGTGGAATAATCAGACATAATGACAGGTTAAACCACAAAGGAGTGTTACATCCTAAATACCATATTAACTTAAATTTAATTTTTTTTTTTATTAACAGTTATTTAAAATGCCCAAGGAAAGAGCAAGTCTGAGATAGGAATACATTCTCTCTACTCAGAGGCTACATCTGATCATATAATATAATTAATACCTTGCCTAATAAGAAGACATAATGAAGCATAAATTCAGACTTGTTTGGCTAAACAGAAGATACACTTCCAAAGAAATAAATACATAGGGGGGTCCTGGGTCTCATTAGCTGGAGCAGGACACTTGCTCTATTTACATGGTACTTATTTCAAAGACATCATCATATAATGTTCTCAGACTTGCCATGCTTTCCA
>NW_010251684.1:0-22153 GCF_000690775.1 Eurypyga helias | reverse complement strand
GAATTTGCTGCCACAGCAAGGTCTATGCATGGATCACTACACCCAAAGAAAGTAGAGAGGAGGAAACTGTGGATCTATTCTGTCTGAATTGTTCTATAGAAGTGTTTTCCAGAAGGCTAACAAATAATGTTTTACTTAATTATAATAGCAATCAGAAATCCGGTTGAACAAGTGCTTTGGAACTTGGTAAAGGTAAATCTGGTGAAGTGATACTCTAATGATAGTTTTAACCTCCATTCCTGTTACAAAACCAAATGAGACCACCAGGCAAATTCTGTAGGTAGGTTAGAGATATGCAGAATTTAAAACTTAAGGAATTCTTTACATGCCGCCCGCACACCTAACCAGCCTGCACAATTCTATACAGTTCAGATATATTTCCCCTATTAAATTCAAAAAGTGGGGAGCTGCCGTCCTTGACAATAGCTCTTCACATTTTAATGCTTTCTCTGGATGAAAGGACAGCTGAAGATCTACAAAATCTAGCAGCAAGAAGGGAGGTGACTTGCTACATCCGAAGCAATCTTAGAATAATGTAATTTTAGAAATTAATTTTGCAAGCAAATGTAATAGCAGGCATTACTATTGCTGAGATGTGACTCTAAAGATTGATGCACTAACATTGCACTGAAGCAGTATAGGAGCCCCAGAAAAACAGATTAGCAGGCTTTGTTACCCAATGAAAATGCAAGATTATCAAGTAAAAAATGCGCCTGGCCAGGACATCAAGAGGTCAATTACTTTGTCTGTCTGCCCAAAGGGAAAATCATCTGTAACTACATCACTCTAGATAGCTTTTTATTCAACTTCCATTTAAAAGCCTTCAACAAAAGAGGCTTTACAATTTCCAGCCACTCAATTTTGTTGCTCGTTATCTTTATCATTAGAAGGTTCTGTGGTGCCTTTGAGAGTGTGATTCCAGCATGGATAGGTATTTATGCATTATCTTCACTGCAAGCTCAGGCATTAAGAGCAGAAAAAACGTATCAACACAGGCTGCACTGGCCAAGCTTTGACTGAATGTCCATTATTAGCAACAGAAGCCCACTACAGTTTTACTGGTATTTATTAAAACCAGCTGATCTGCTGTATTTTGCTCCTACTGCCTATCTTCCAGTAGAGGTTTGATTTTATTTTCTTTGAGTCCATGATGTTTCACAGCTCTCTCTTTCAACTGCTGTGGCAAATGGTGAATACCATGGGTTCCAAATATTTTTCAGGTTGATTCAGGATTAACTTGCAGGTGACTGACTGCTGCTGTACTGTACAGTGTGTGCACTAGTAGTAAGCAGACAAAATAAAATATTACATCACTAGATTTTTATTGGTTCTAATCAAATAATTATTTTCAGAAACTTAAAATTTTTTTTTAAAATAACTCAAATACTTAGTCTGTTGGATGTGCTAATCAATTCTTAAATGGTCTTTCCACTGACTTGAATTTCTAAAAGCTCATAAGATGTCCATGGATCAATTCACCACAGATGAAATAGTTCTTTCATGTTTCATGGCAGACTAATTTCTGTGAGTCTGTGCAATGAGCTTTATTGTATTGTTCCACAATAGGGAAAATGGATAATTTCTGAAAAAGTTGAGCCTAGACTGGGAACCCTCCTTCAAAAAAATGGAAGAGGGATATTAAAATGAAAGATCCAAGCACAGAATCAAATTTCATAGAGGTACTGGACTAGATGTGAATCATCTCTCATAGTGAGCTCAGTCTTTCAAAGCAAACTCTGAATATCAAAACAATAGAGGAAGACAAACACAAGTTTCTTATAGTCTAATAGAATCATAGCATCACAGACTGGTTTGGGTTGGGAGGGACCTTAAAGACCATCTAGTTCCAACCCCCCTGCCATGGGCAGGGACACCTTCCACTAGGTCAGGTTGCTCCAAGCCTCATCCAGCCTGGCCTTGAACACTTCCAGGGATGGGGCATCCACAGCTTCTCTGGGCAACCTGTTCCAGTGCCTCACCACCCTCTCTGGGAAGAACTTCTTCCTGTTATCTAATCTAAGCCTCCCCGCTTAATGCTTAATTGATGGCGCTTTGCTGGTATTAACATGAGGATAAGGCCATTTTCTTCAGATGAAGAAATTAGGAGTGCTACAGAGTTCTCCAAATGGAGCAGAAAGACATCACATAGGCTGTGCAGCATGAGGGTGATTCATTGCCTGAACCAAAGGCTTTAGTCCAAAAGCCTCAGAGAAGCTGATCCTCTAATGCTCACCGAGTGTAACAGTGCAGTGGCACCACTCTTCCTTGGTCATTAGGCACTGCTGTAATAAATGTGAGGAAGAGAATCTTTATTTTATAATGCTTTTAAAACTAAACGTGATGCCAAATAGGAGTCATTACATTCTGTACATCAGCAGTGAGTAAAACAATGTGACCTATAGATTAGAGGAAATCATCAGTTTGGAAAAGAAAGAATCATAGAAAAGATATCTGGAAGGGATTTCAAGAGATTCTCTAGTCTGACTTCCCTTCCCACGTCAAGATCTGCTTCTTCTTTTGACATTCCTGAAAAATGTTTATCTAACACCTATTCTTAAAGACTGCTATTAATAAATGTTTCACAGCCTCTGGAGACAAACTATTTCCCAATTTAACTTGAAATTACCCTGCAGCAATTTTAAATGGTTCCTTCTAGCCTTAAGATCTATACACATTTCCTTCTTTTTATTCTCCTTTTTTTTGAACCCAAGTCCCTATTTCAAGGAACACAAATCTGAATAAGTCAGTAATATACTAATTTATACTCTTCACAGCCCTACTCAAATCAGTTGCTTCCAACAGTGCAAAACTCAGCATGTAATTAAACCTGTAAGATTTTATCTTAATACCAAAATAAAGGTATAATTTCATACAGACCCATTCTTTATGCCCATCTTAAGATCTTATATGTAATTCTGTTACAATTTATCCACCACATTTTATCATATGAAATGATTTATCAGCCTTCTATCTCCAAAATCTGAGCCTTTAGTAATTTTCTACTACAACAGAATTTCTCTTCCCTTTTTTTTATTTTTTTTTTTAAATCACAAAATTACTTTCAGCTGAACTTCTTTATATGGCCATCTGCATAATTACTGTGACTCTTTCTGTACCAGCAGCTTGCAGATTATTAACTGGATTCTGCTCCTCCTGGTATCTTTGGGAGCTCTGCCATTGATTTCAAAGGAAGAAGAACTAGACCCCCTAAAAGAGCCATATTATTGGATAACTCAAAGCTCTGGTGAGAATTGACATTGGTATACTGACAACAGCTTGTTTAATTTTTTAATATAGAATCTCTTAATTGGTTTAATCAACATTTTGTTTTGTGTAAGGATTTTGTAGCTCTGAATGTATTTTTCTATGATTAAATAGGAAGTGTTTCCTTCCTCAGTTGACATACAACAAGAACAGTATGGAGCTTCTGAGCACAAGGACAAATT
This sequence comes from Eurypyga helias, assembly GCF_000690775.1. NCBI lineage: Eukaryota > Metazoa > Chordata > Aves > Eurypygiformes > Eurypygidae > Eurypyga > Eurypyga helias. The sequence goes on along the minus strand of NW_010251684.1, from coordinate 18,707 downwards.
CTAACTAAGATGCTGCAAAAGCATCTTTCCATACGCCAGGATTCTCAGGGTGAAGAAGAAAATGTGGTAGATTAGGAACTGGATGGAGGGAAGTATGAGGAAGAGGGAATTCTGGGAACTGGGGGTTCATGAAGAATTAACCATCTATTTCTCTTCCAGGTTTGTGGCTCAGGCAGAAAGAAAAATTATTCAGAAATCCCTGCTCTGGGCAGATACCAGCTTCACAGGTGTGTACTCTTGCAGAACTGTGTAATGCTGTTGGCTTACAACAGCCAGGGATGTAAAAATGAAGGATATTTGCTACCCAAGCTGAAGTTCAGGTCCTTCACCGACAGCAGGGGAGGAGCTCCCATTCACAGTCCACTGGGATAGCCCTTGGCTCAGCTCCCACCTGCCTTGATCAGCTCCAGCTGATCTCCTCATTGAATTAATCACATTTAGGTCCTCTGCCTAAAAGGACATGTCAGCCTTCACCTCTCTCATCAGAACAGAGGAGCAGGTAGGAGTATGCTCTTGTCGTGACATAGCTGCAGCCTTCTAAGGAGAGGAGATGCTATGACCCTCTTGGAGAGAGGGAATCCAGGCTGGCTCCACAGGAGCAGGCTGGGGATGTCCAGATGAGATTCAGTAGCAGGAGCTAACGTTCAATTTTTCTTTCAAAATCCGAGGAGATTTACTTTCTTTGGATTGGGTTCAGGTTTCCCCCTATGTCTGGCATTGGACTACTTTAACAAGGGAAATTATATTTGTTGGATTTTTTTTTTTCTCCTCTTCGTGAATGTCACCTTATTTTGAACTTGATTTGCACCAGGGAAAAATGCTCTAGAGCAATGCCAGATGCAGTGTGTATTGTTTTCAGCTAGCCCAATACTGGCTGAAATGCTGGTCAAATAGTTTCTAAATCATCCATGTGCTGCTCACATTTTATCTATGTTTTACTCTGAATAGATTCAGGCATACCTGCCCCAGTCATTTCCCAGGCAGTGATCTGGTAAGTAATTTAAACTTGTTCATGGTCATAACTTATTTTCAGATTACATAATGGAAAGAATTTAATAATTGCTCAGATTTGGGAATTCTTCAGCTTGCTTGGAATTTTTGCGAATACTTTGTTTTTCTTTAAGATAGAATCATTCTGGTGTTCATGAAACAGGAAAACAGCTGTCCTACCAGTCTTGTAACACGTAAAAAAAGTGGAATTCTACATCCCCCTGCTGGAAAGATATTTTGAGTATGCATAAGGCATTACACCACCACCTTATCTTGCTAACCTGGCAGTTTGGAAAGAAAAACAGACTAATACGTATTAAATTCCTTCACTTTCTCAGCTTAGTTACCGGGGAACCCCCTTTAAAGAAACAGATCATTTTCACTTACAGAATATACTTGTCATGCAACAGAGAACAGGATTCCTGCAGATACTATTCTCTGGAATCTGGCAAATTAACATCTTTAAGGGATTAAAAAAAAAAAAAAGGAAACTTAAAAAGCAAAGCTACCAAATTAGGATGATAAAATTGTCTTCAATATCTCTGTGATGGAAGAAAAATCCTGTTAAGTGAATCCTGTATGCTTAATTAAACTTAATTTTACAAAGAAGTATTTTTAAATGGCTGTCTGTTGAAAGAATCAGAAAGCTGGGTGGTTACAGTTTTTTCCCCCAAAGATACTGCTGCTGTAAGGAGCTGTGTTATTGGTTGTGTTAAGCAAGTTGTGATATCCAGCAAGATGAATGTGTTTACGTGCATACCTGGTGACATATTTTGGAGTGGTATATTGTAGGTATAAAATCCTGATCGAACCTACCTACAGTAAATCTTTGTGCAGTAATTGTATTTCGTTGTTCCTTACTAAAATCAGAGCTGCTGCCTGGAAGCATGCAAGCATTTAATTTTGCCACATAATTCCCTCAATTTCAGGCCATGGTAAGTAACAGTTTCGGTACATGTCAGTTGTCAATTCCCGTTAGAGCACCTAGCTATTACGTGGCTTAGATGTCTCTGCCTGACTGTTAATGCTGTCTGTTGTGAATTCATCACTCCAAAAATGGCAGAAGAAATCGAACAGTAAGGATTCTGTATGAATTAACTCAACCTGCAATATGATGTTTCCGAAAGCTTTACCACACTGCTTGCTTTTGCTGGAGAGGAGCACAGAGCACGCTCCATGGGCAAGTGCATTGGAGGAGTGGAGATATATCTCCTCTGACCAAGTGAAGAGACCTCTACAGGTGTTAGTGTTTTTTCAGCCCAAAGACCTTTGGAAGTTGTTCCCTGAAGCTCTTAAGTCAAAGATGTACCCAGCGTTCAGCTGCCAGGTGAGAGGAGATGAGACAAGACCCTGGCCATGTTCCCAAGGGGATCTGGGCTGCCCTCCTCCCTGGGCTACAGCAGGGCTGCCCTGGGGACCTCAGCCATGTCGGTGACATACCTGTGTGTGGGGATGTGTAATCAAGTGGCCCCCAGACCAGCAGCCAGAGGAATGAGAAACCATGTTCTCCAAACATGTCCTGGCTGTGCCTTCTTGGGGCAGGGTGTGCTTGGCTCTGCAATGCAGCTAATTAAAGGCCAGACGAGCTTCTAAAGAGCCCGCTTCATTACACTTCTCTGTGAGGCATACTGGGACTCAAGTTACTTACCATTATAACCGTTTTGGAGTATGCATAAAGGCCCCAGAGACAGCAAAAATAGAAGGAAGCACCCATTCCTATGGTTTTGCAGCATGTAATTTCTGCTCCTTCTGAGGAGCTTGATCCGTTTCAATAGGTAGCAGCCCCTACTGAGAATACCCCTTGCTGCTTGAATGGCACAGTAGGGTGTAACCCTGATGCAGCTCTTTTTGCATATTTTGTCAAGCATGCTGTCTTCCTCCATAACCGATGTTTATTGACAGAACTGAAGGCAGCCTAATGGAAAGCACGAACATCATTTACAACTGTACTTTCCACACGACTCTGCAAACTGCTCTCCTCTCACAGTTACCAACCAGATTTGCATGACTAAAAAAGCTGACAAATAAATGAGACATGTAAGAGAAGAGAAATGCTAAAGGGTAGTTCTCTGACAGGAATACTAAAGAAAGTGATGGAACTAGGAGCTGAAGACCTGCTGGCCCTTTACAGTACTTCTGTGGTCTGGATGCAAGGATGAAGCCTGAAAAAAATCTCATGAGCGTCCTTTCTAAATTTCCCCAAGATCATTAGGATCTACAGGTGCCAATATTTTTCCAGAAGTTGTAACTGTGCACAGATGCTACAAAAAGTTAAAGCCAAATCAGGAGCAGTATTTGCTTTTCATCATAACCACCTGTGCCCTGAATGATCAGTATTCTGAAGCTTCTCATGTGCAAACAGGATCTATGGGTTGCTCTTGGACACTTTTCATCTAGAGTAAAAACATTTATTGATGGAACCACATAGACTATTGAAAACTAAATGTTCTGTTACAGAGAGAAAAGATGAAAAGAGAGTACTCCAGGGAAAATGCAACCTAAGAAAAAGAAACAAAAAAAAAAGAAAACAAATAAACCTTGATTTACAAAAATGAAGAATACAAAAAGCAAAGGGATTTCTGTTTTCCTAAATCTGCCTTTCTCATTGGTATCTCCACAGGCTCCATAGTGTTGCTATTCCTGTGCACACACACTGCCCTGGATGATTTTTGGAATTGCTGTATGCATTTGTACACTACTGCTGACTGTCTAGGATGTGGTTGTGTTGGTTAGGAATTCACAAGACTTCTGTTACAACAACTCACAGCCATAGCATGGATGTCTGGCCTTGAACAAGGTGCCTAATCAATCCTCTGCTCAGCAGCTGCGCTGTAAAATGGAACAATTCTGCCCTGGCAATGGCTGATTTCTCTTTTCTCATCTGAAGCTTTTAGGGAGTGTATTATGAGCGCTTAGATAGAGGTCCTTGTAAACTTCCCACAAATTTAAATACCAATCAGTAAACAAGGGGAAAAAGCAGTACTATAATAAAATAATTACATTAACTTACTCCCTGGTCATGGTGCATATTCCCAGGTATGCTATACTATGTAGTACTATGTTCTCACAGGTTATGGTATTTTTCAATGAGTTTGGCTAAGTAAATCACTCTGCCACACCATCGTTAATCACAAAATCAGCTGGAGAAAGCCAGATTTGGTACCGTGTAGGGTCAGGTCTAGAAAGAAGATGGGGGCTCACATGTTTGAACCTGAATGGACAACCTCAGGGACCTGATGTCACAGGAGTCCCCTGGAGTACCCCCAATTACAGTACCAGGAGAGATACGCCACATAGGAGTACCCTACGGACTGTCTGTAATTGCATGCTGTATGTCATTGGAAAAGGTGTGATAGGATCTTTTTATTTCATATCATTCAGAAAATGTCAATTTCCAGTCTACTTAGGCTTGCTGCTTCTTTGTTGTGCTGCATCTGGATTCCCTACCCCGCTCTCTCAGGTCTTTTTTTCAAATGAGAGCATGCACTACACAAGTGTCAGCACAAAGTGCATAGATCTGCTGCTTCCCCACTCATGAAATTTGCATGGCTGTTGCACTGCCAGATGCTGCCTGTGTTTTCAGGGCTGGGAAAGCTAAATCAAAACAGTCACTGTAGTTCACTGTGCTAAGCGTGAATATAGCACATTTCACGGTAACAGTTTACCTGGCTGCCTTCCTTCAGAAGAGGTCTGAAATAGCTCTTTTTGGCAAGTAACTGCTGATTTGGGTCTGTTATCCCTGCCTGAGCACTAACAAACCGTTGTGCTGACCCTCAGTACTTATTCAGAGATGCCAGAGGACAGGCGTCACACTGAGGATAGGTGCTATGAGGAGGTGTGGAGGAGCTGGACACCCAGTTAGTGCTTTGTCTTTTACAGCACAGCATAGGTGAGGACCAGGTGTCTCTCAGGCTTCTGCTTCCACCAGTCTAACAATAGGCTGCTGGAGGGTTTGAAACAATTCCATCATGACAAAGAAAACTGCATGCTGTGTTCCCATCTATCTATGCATGATGTCCCTGCAAGCAGCTGGGGTTTGATCCACTTGTGTATTTCGTCATGCATCAACCCTTCTCCAAGCCAATGCTTTGGCCAGTGAACATTTATAATGATATCATTTTTCATCGTTCAGATAGCTCGGTAATTAATTGTACACTTCTTGAAATTATATTACTTGCTATTCATTTAGGTCCACTCGTTCAAGTCCACCCTTTCCATTAATTTCAAAGAAATGCTTGAATTCATATTCCATGCCTTTATATTCTTGTAATTTTTAATTTAGTTGCTAAAGGTCAGCAACAAAGTTTTAGCGTCAATAGTGATCTAAATATAGGCCCCTACACTTAAGAGTGGCATTCATGAAAAACCTATTTAAGTACTTAGGTACTTGAAAGGCCAGGGGTGTCAAAGTTTTTCATGGCTTAAGACGTTGTTCTGGTTGGGCTGAGCATCAACCTCAACACCTGCTTCAAAATGAAGCCTACGTGGGATGCATGCGCTGGCATCCTAGTGCCTGTGTGTCCTGAGAGGCCTGCTCCAGCAGACACATGAATTGTGTCGAACCCTTCTGATAACGTGACATTCAGTCGTTTACAGTAACTGGTGAGCACTCCAACTAACAAGCCAGGAGTTACCCTGAAACTGTTTCTCTATAATTCAAATATATCATCAGTCAATTATCAGCCAGCTGATTAATTATTTAGATGATTTATACTATGATATCCTAATATTTATGCATGTACATAAAACCTTCTTTTTCGGAGGAGTTCAGCAATGACATGAAAACTGTCACAATCAACCACTGGAATCAACAGCTAATAACACACGTCACAGCAGACCCCATCCCAGAAGGCCATTTCACCCAAAGTTCCTTGTCCTGTGCAAACATACTCAGTGGCCATTGTTTCTGCTTCCTGTAGGGATTTAGTAATGAGCTGCATTTATAGATATTCCTTATATGGTTGTAGAAGACTAATTTGCCAAGTGTATGTTTTTCAAAGGTTTTACAGTTTAAACCTCTCTAGCTGGTTTTCAGAGAAAATGTCATCTACTGTGGCTAACTGGTATGTTTAAAATCCAATTAAATATAAGCCTGGCCGTACTGTCTTGCCTAAATCACAGTGAGGAGCAGACTTAAGAAGATATCATACTATTAGGTAGAGGATCAGAGATTGGTACCTGCTAAAGCCCACAAGTATAAAATTGTCTTATACATACTTAGAAGTGTTGTGCATTCACATTCTAACTAGAGACCCAAAACTACTTTAACTGCAGGGTGGTTAATCTCTGTTATACTATCACACAAAGCATACAGGATTGCTGTGCCACACAACTTATCCATGCTCATATCTGTCATCCTAAAGGATGACAGGTTTACTGTCATGTGTAGTCATGACTATAACAAGAAAAAATGTTATAGATCTTGTACAGTTCATATCTCATGACAAAGTGGATGGATCAGTCTGTCTGTCTATCTATCGATTGTGGTATCTATCTGTCATGTTTTCAGGATCCAGTAAACAGAACAAAACAGCCTGATACCAAAGCCTGCTGCTTAAAGGTTACAATAGAAATGTGAATCAGAGCTGGAGCCCTAAGAAGGGGGAGAACATGAACTCAGTATTATGCTGGTCATAAGAATAGATAACAAAAATCGCCAAGGGAAAGGATATTCTGATCACTCAGCCTTGGCCAGGAGCAGGAGAATACCCAGCTCTGGAAGCTCCCCAGCATCTGCCATGAGAGATGGTTTGGGATAGTTTGGGCTGACCTGGAAAGCCACAGCAATGTTGCAGCAGCACAGGAAGATTCATAATTAAACATAAACTCAATAGTTTTGCTGTATGTTTTTTAGCTTTATTCCATAGTGGCATATTTGTGTTTTCATTAAAAAAAAAAAAAAGGTCAGTTTATTTCTCAATCTTGCTTAATGCTAAATCTGACCGTGAATAGTATAACACTGTCCTGACACGCCACTGTCTCCCAGTTGTTGATATCATTATTCCAGAGTGAAAGGTGTCTCTGGCCCACTAAACTGTGAGATTCTCAAAAATGTCTGGCATTACCAAACCCTGAAATTCAGACGTTAGCAAATTTTGAACAAGTGTCTTTCTCGGCAGGAGTCAGCTTGATTCTCTTAAGAAAGCGGCCAGATAATGAAAGAATGAGCTATGCAAGTCACTGTAAGATGAACCAGTGAATATCTGGACGTTCAAAACTCTTACTTTCCTAGGTATGGACTCTTTATTACATGAATAGAAACATAACTACATTTGAGAAACAGATCCCTCCCTCAAATGAGGGAAATGTGCATGGACACACAGTTCTGCATAGATTTTGTTTCATGGAGAAACTGGGAGATAAAACACAGGACCACAAAAAAAAAAAAAAAAGATGCAAAAAGGCCAAGTGATGCCTTCTTTTTGCATTAACATGTAGCTGTTACTGAAATGTAATGGAAGATGGTCACTCTGAACACCTTCATCAGCAGAGGACTGGATCCATTCATCAGTCTTTGGAGAAGAGAAACTCTGTTCCTCCTTTCCCCTTGAAACTTAACCGAAACTGACAAACCTCAAAGGACCACAGAGCACATTAAAAAAAAATAGCTTTTTAATGAAATTCTTCCTTGGGGCATTAATTTTTAACCTTCATTCCCAAGGTAATTAGAAGTATTTGATCACTACGTGCGTGCCTCTGTCTCTCCTGCCTCCCAAATGTTATCTGAACCTTTTGGTCGATTTCAAACAAATCATAACTGATTAAAGGTTTCCAAAAGCTCCATTGAAGAAGCTGGCCAAGGGGGATCCCTGAGGTCCTTCCTGAAGAATAGCAGCAGGTGGCAGGGCGGGAGAGAAGCCACCCTGTGCTCAGCTTCAGGAGATTCCTTCATGGGAGCACAGTGATACCGACCTGCTGCACCTCACACCTTCTCAGGCACCTTCTTGCCTGGCCAGGGGATTGGGCGGGGGCTGCAGAAAAGCAGCCTTTGGTGCTGCACTTGTAACTCTTTCCTATCCTGGTTTTTTGTATTTCTTTATTACCACAGTCTTTTACCTGGACTATGTTTATCTCTAACCATTTGTTTCCAATCCCCTGGTTCTTTTAATAAGTCTGTCTAAAAGTATTACTGTCATTTTTACTATTACTACTTAATTTTAATTTTTTTTGTGATGTAATTTGCACACATAGCTCTAGCCACTATATGACTGCTTAATTTGAAGTAAAAATGTACCTAAAATAGTTTCTTTTTTCTCGTTTGAGGCTTATGAGTTTCTTATAAATTATGAATGCTTTCAGCTTGTTTTTCATTCAAGATACAATTCGCTATCTGAATAACCTACCAATTTTCCATCCATTGTGTCATGCAGGAGTTCTAAAGTCTTGCAAAGACTTTATCCAAGGGTTAGTTTACCAAGCTGTTTTGGCTATCCTTATACGAAGGTCAGTGATCAGTGGAAAAATTTGTTTTCACTGGCTCCTGCATTCAGACAGAATTTTATGCTTTTGGTCAATGAGAATTTTTTTACCCAGAATGATATGGTACACGTAAATCATGTTTTTAATAGGCGTAGAAGCTCATGTGATTTTCCCTTAGGAACATTAAAATGTTTCTGCAGTGGAAGTAAGCCAGGTTACACCACGTTTCAGGCAAGGGGATCCACAACATTTGAAATGGGAATTTCTAGAGACAGGCCTTGGCAGGGGAGTCCGTGCCAAGGGACTCAAGGGAGTATAGGCATGTTATTGTCTCTCCACTGTAAAGAGAAAAGGAAAGATTTAGGAAGGTAACAAATTACAGGAGTATCCCCAAGATGGAGTGCTGATGCAGTCATAGCATGGCAGGGCAAGGGACTGTCCTCCCTGTGCCCAAAGGAATGTATCTCATGCTGGATGCTACTGAGAGGAAATGCTGCAACTGAATGAAGCCAAAGCTGAATTTGCCTCACAAACATGCTTCTCCTAAATATCCTGTGCTTAACTGTGCAACTACTTCTTAGTAAAATGCAGTAGTTAAGGAGAACCATTTGATTTATATCTGTCCTAATTCATAGTCAAATACACAATTCATTATTCAAATATCCCCTGCTTGAGATGAGGTATAACTGGGAAGGAAGAAATGCTGACTAAATGGCTCTACAATTGCATCTGTTTCTTGTGAGCAGCTGGTGGCAATGAACTGTTATTAATTTTATTATTCATTTTGTAGTTGCCAGAAGCAAGTTGGATGCAAAGCTCTAAATAGCAAGGTGTACAGAATAGAAATGGCTTCACTGTTGTTGGCTGCATCTTCTCAGTAAAGGCTCTTTTCCTTCCTCTTCCTTTTTAATCTGTGTTAACAGCTAATGAATATTCCTGTCATTCTCAGGATGCCAGAACAGTCCCAGCTCTGGATCTTGTCTCTTAATCCCACATAGCTGGGCCACCAAGACCAAATATGAAGTGTTGCATAAGAAGCAAGCTACTGCTCTTCTTTTCCATTCTTGTTTTCCTCACATAAAATCCACAATCTTTCCAGTGATCTTTTTTATCACCAGGAGCAAGAAGTAGATACCACAGAGGCAATCTCTACAGTACTGAAGTCTTCTGTGTAAAGCCTTCAGTGATTCCATGCTTGTGATGGATGGATTTTTAATGCATTACTTCAGAGATATATAGGATACCCTATTGGCCCCTGAAGAGAAAAGGTGACAGTAAATGTCAATTTTATTCTGGTTTTATTTCATACCCAATGGACTATGGACTGGATTGGAGTCAGTGAAGCATGCTCTAGTATTGTACAAATCAAGCAATCTATGTAGAAACAGGACATGAACAACTTCCTTTTCCTAAAATATTCATAAACTAATAACTTTTGGGTTTGTAACGTGTTTGTGTAGATCAAAGGATCTGTTGAAATGAAAAGGAGGGAGATAGCAAATTCATTCAATAATAGTTTGGAAGCACAGGTTGGTACTTGGATTTGAAAGCTGGTGTGTTAGTCCAGAGACACAGAACTGAAGACATTAACACGTGTCAGGTATGATATCAAGCTCCTACAAAGCACATACAATTGAATCTATTTTTTATCTCTATTTTTCTCATTATTGTAAATGGTTACAAACGCACAAAGACACTCAGTTAATCACATTCCTTTATTCTCTGTGCATTAAAGTCTCTGTAAGTGAATGTGTACAAGCAAGCAGGACTTTGAGGCAATGTTTTGACAGTTTCATCATTGTTTCAATGGAATGAAGTTGCTGGAATAAAATAATCATGTTTTCACTCATCAAATTTTGAAAACATCTATCTTCCTTTTAAGTTTTGAACAGGAAAACATGTTGTTCAGACAAGAGCCCATAATCACCATCAATGTCACAATTTCACCGTTTTTTGAAACAGTAGCGAGCAGCAAGAGAAAGAACAAATACATTTAACACTGGAGTCCAATTATGTATCTTACCACGGAGCCTGGATTAATTCAGTTCATCCACTATCTCAGCAAGCAGTTTGGAGTTATGGCAAGCGAGATGGAAGAGATGAAAGCGCCGTGTACAGAAGTACTTTTAGGCCAGCAACAGTGAAAGCATCAGAAAGTGCAACAGTTCTGCAACAAGACTATTGGGGGTGGTGGCAGAGGGTGAAGGTAAAGCAACACCCTGCACCATTCCTGGACAACTGGTTGCACTGAGGACCAGAAGGTCTAAGACCAGACAGTTCATCTTTGTACAATGCTTCATGATTAAGGTTGAACAGTAATTCTGCAATGAATAGTGCACTTGATTAATTTAGAACTTTTTTCTATTCACAGAATATCCAGCAACAGTTCACAATTACCTCTGATTCATTCATTGTTGGAATTTACATGGTACATCTTGTTGAAAGCCTTTTCAGACCTCTTTGGACTGATTCAATATGAAATTGAAACCACTTTGGTTAACTAGTAGCCCCAAATCATACAGGATTGCTGTTGTCCCCTGAGTACATTGGTATGACTCACAATCAAGAGAAGGGTTTACGGAAGATCTTGAAGGAGTTCAAGCTTTCAAAGAGATAACAAATGTTGTCCCCTGAGCTGCCGCCTTATCCCTCACGCTGCCTCCCCAAAGGCACACTGCCAAAGAGACATCTCCCTGTAACCAGCATCTAGCAGCATCATTGCCAAAAGGATCTTTGTCCTTCAGTGGAAAACACCTCTTTTTCAGGAAGTCCTCAGCTTCTTCTACATGGCAAACACCATGTAAGTATGCTTTTACACTTGCAGAGCAATTTTCCATTCTCTAATTGCAATGGCTATGCCCTAACCAGAGCATTCAGAGTGTTTCCAAGCTCCCAGGTCCAGGCTAGCCAGCCAAAGTGAAGTGGTGTGAACTGAAATGGTCCTTGATTGGGGTGAATGGAAGATAAGGTTTTGGAGGGACACTACTGTATGCACCTGCAGCTAAGTCTAGGTGCACTCTGCAGGACTTCCTCGTTAAAAATCAGTGTTTAAGTATAGAATGCTAAACTTAATTTAGCCTGCCAAGGCATTGAAATTCCATTGAAAAAAAATCAAAATAAAGTTATGAAAGAAAAAAAAAAGGTCTAATGCATTTTAAAGGTCATGTTTGTTTATTGAGTGTGCAGTTTAAATTTAAATATTATCATGTGAGATGAAAAAATTAATTGTAATGACAGTCCTGTGGTAGGAGGTATTGTCAGAACATGAATGGGTCATCTAATTGTCTACTTGCCTTCATGATGGCTGCAAAATCTGGCAAAGTTAGATCGTAATATTGAGAACTTTATCTGTTCGTGTTTTACAGATATTAGGCAGCCTGGATTCTATCACCTCCATTTGTGTTTTGGTATAACCATGGCCCAGAAATTCCCATTTCTTTCCATTTGGACTTTGATTAGTTTCAGCCCCTTGCAGTTGTCTCAGTAGATGAACGATCTCTACAGCACCAGCAATCACTTCTTCATGGAGGTACTTCCCATGATTGATCAAATCATCCTCAAACTGCTTTAAAAAAAAAAAAAAAAGTAATTTCTTTATTTCCTTGCTATGAGAAGCAAACTTTGTAGATTCCTGGATTTCTGTCCGTTCCTAAGTCTTCTCTAAACTCCTCCTTTCTTCTTTGACAACAGGTAAATACCAAACTTGTTTAAATAATCAGACCATTTTTTCCTCAGTACCATAGATAGAGATAATACCATTTTTTTCAGTCAGAAGGAATTTAGCTAAGTCAAATTTTCCTCCTTTTTGAAAATCCATAGATTGAAAGTCATCAGTGCTTCAAGGTTTAAATACTGAAAAACCTGAGAAGTTAGTCAATAAAACAGAAGGCTTTTATAACTCTAAACACAGGGTTTGCAATTACTAAAAGAAGGAAATGAAAACACAGAAATCTTGCAAGCTGATCCTTATCCCAGCTTCTTAGACAGATTTTAGTCAGCAAAGAACTGGTACTTCTCATCTCACTCAATAAGTAAGTCTGCTTCCTCCAGAGGGACTCCTTTCTGTCCTAGGAAAAACTGTGTCAGTTCCCAAATGTTCTCCAAACATTTGACACAAAAGGGTAAAGTAAGGACACAGATCCTGCTGTAAATTACTTTTTTCTCTCTTTAGTGGATTTAAATGAGATGTTTATTATCGCCTTAACATTCTTGCAGTGGTTTAGTTCTGTATAATAACAAAACCAATAGTAAGTTAATTAAAAGAGCTATAATGTTTGAAAGAAGTCAGCAGGTTTCTATGGATTGCTGATCAAAAGGAAAGTGGTTCTTTTTTAATATTTTTGTTTCTTGGTCTTTTAGATACAGCATGTCTCTGTAATCACATACAATGTTTGCCACAGTGACAAAATTAGATAAGACCACATATTATTGATTGAAATAAAATAAGCTTGGAAATAGAATTCACACCAACTTTAGAAAATCAGACCAGTAATTCATAAGAGCCACCACAGGTCAGTCTAGAACCATAACATTCTGTAATCACGCCGCCCCAACGATCTGGGTTAAGAATGAGTAATAAAGGACAGAAATGCTGTGGATCAGTACTGTTCTTTTACTTGAGTGGTAGTGATGTATTCATGTCAAAATGCTGTTTGAGTCAATGAGATGAAACTATGGCTGTATAGTACTCGAAATGCAGGGAGTTGTCTGCCAATGGTATCCCCTGATCAGTTGTCTAACTGATGTGCACATAGATATGCTTAATGTCCAGATCAGTGAACTGTTCAACTCTGACCATACACTTGCTTCTCTTTCAGATAATTCCTTTTCGTGTGTGTCATAAAAGAATGGCAGCATTCAATATGATCTATATTCTGAAGGAAAATAAAGCAAAATTTTTATTTTCCCCTTAATGCCTCAGAAAACTTTAAAAAAAATATATATATGTACTCTGGAAATATCTTTGTACTCTTCAAGTTTCAGATCATCTAACTGTTTTTCTCCTGTGCTTTAAACTACTCTTCCTGTTCAACTGTGAATGGATTTCTGAAGTAGGGGGATTTTTTGTGAGGTGAGGGGAAAGAGAAGGTTGTAATTTCTCACACATATAAACAATGAATACAAAGAAGAGAGAGATATGGCTAGCACAAAGACAAAAGAGAGATTTTTTTAACTTCCTGTAATCTATACTGAAAAAAATGTATTAAAAAATATTATTGATGTGTATCCGAAGGCAAGCTATAGAAAGAAAAAACACAAACTTCAGAATTTTCATTTTCATCTCTTAAACACAAAACCATCATTGTGTCTGTCTCACTTAAAAACTATAGAATACTATCCCATTTAAGACAAGTGTTTTAGTAAACACCTAGGACATTTCTGAAAAAGTATTTTTTACTGCTTCAGGTAAAATAAAACTTTTGTAGAGAGACCTTAATCTGAAAAGTGATCAGTGGGGAGATTCTAAGTTCCAACTGGGCACAGAAAGAGAGAAGACATTGATTTAAATCTATGAATCTGACTTTTTTGATCTAAAAAAAAACCATCTCAGCACAAGTCATGTTTTGAAAACACTCCAGATGTTTACTGGTTTTCTGATCAGAAATGAAAACAAATATGGAAGTCTGAAAGGTCAGAGCAAGAAAGAATTATCAGCCTCCATGCACTTTTTGTTTTGGAGCCGCTAGCAATTATAAAATATTTTGTTGCTAAACCCCCTCAGTGACAAGCATTTTTGATGTGCCACACTGATTGGGCAGGAGAGCCAAAAGGTGATAAATTTGACACAAACATTACATGAGTCTTTTGTATTTTCTGTAAAGAACTTGAGGCAATTTTGTTTCCAGCACACTCATCTTCAAATGTAAACCTATTTTATGTCAGATTGTGAGAAACAGACTTAGGCAGTAACAAATTTTGTGAACAATTTTCCCAAGTAAATGTAGCCCTATTTTTCAGTGATAGAACCTGAAAAATTAGGCTGATTTTTGCTAATCAATGATATTTCCACAAATATTCACCAAATTATTTACCTAAAAATCAGCCTGTAGTGAATTTGCACACCGTTCACATTACTCATTACTCACACACTGAGATGGGCACTACATGATATGCATGTCTCATTGGCTCTACATCAGGATACTTCTTAAAAATAACAATTATGATTAACTATAAAAAGGAATAACAGATTATGATTAGGGAACATATTCCTTTCCCTGCATGATTATCTTCAGTGGCAAGAGAAAATGGTTTTCATACAAAAAATAAACCAACTAACAGTGCTGAAGATAATTTAGAAAGATCTTGCAAATAACAAATACTTAGTCTGGAGGAAAGAAGATGATCTTAAGAATTCATAAATATTCTTAAGGTTGATACTGGTGCCTTTAATGAGTTTGGATTGGTTAATTTATTTCAGACTTTGCACTGATTAGGAACACTGACTGAAATAATACCTTGTGGCTAGAGCATGCTGGCTGAATAATAAGCCAGGCTCCTGTCACAAACGACACAGTCCTGAGTATATCTTAAAGCTTTTGGCTGCATCAGGCAGAAAAACACATACAGAAATGGAGCTATTCTGGAGTAATTTATGGATACTGTATTTTGATCTTCATAAAGGAGTGTTTGCTGCAGGAATACAAGAGGACTGCCAGGAGAATCAAGGAGTGAGATAAGGAGAATGGCTAGAAGTAAGGCATAACTCCAGCCAATGTTTGTGGGCTTTTAAATCACTGACTTTAAAATTTTTACTTTCTCAACAGACAGCCTACAGTAACAGAAAGACCAAATTTGGTGAATTCACTGTGAGGGAAGGAGCTGTACTAGGGTCAGTAAAGGGTCTCAGGTAAAGGAAATTGTTCAGAGAAACTGTGTGAAGAAGATAACCTGCTTATGCTTCAGAAATGTAGCTGATATTTTTAAAACCTCTGGGTATGTATCAGTTCTCTAGAATCATATACACAGAATCATATACTTAGTAACCTTCTAAAATCCTTCTCTTTCTGGTTGCTTACCTTCTGGGCAAGCATGATTAATGCATGCACAGCGCTGCAGCTCAGACTAACAGCATGTGAATATCTCAGGCACAATAAAGACATACCGCCTTGCCTTGGGATGCCTCAGAGGAGTCAGAAAAGTAGTTACCCTGGGTCACAGATACTAGACTGTCAAGATGAGTGGGATATTTCTGTGAAACCATACAATTCCTGCTTAAGATCTAAGAAAAATTGCAAAGACATTAAAAGTTGCACTATTGAAAAAAGGAAAAATAACTTTCCATCCAAAGCTGTTGAATTCTTCTTCTCTGCATGCAAACACCTAACCCTCCTCTATAGAAAAGAGAGGTGGCATTTTGCTATGGTATCTTATGCCGGTAGTGGGAACGTAGTCAGGGGCAGCATGGAAAATTGTTACCTAATTTAAAGTTTCCAATAGCTAATAATAAATATGTGCTCTATGTATTTTACTGATGTACTTTCTGGAAAATGCCCACCCCTTTCAGTCAAACTGCACACAAAGATCCATGCAACAAATATTTGTTACAAAATCTGTAAGAAAAATCCCCTCCTCGAGTCTGTCCATGGAGCTTCCTTTAAGACTAATACTTCTGTCATTGTATAGGCCATATTATACTCACAGTTTACAGCAGTGACTGAATAGGTAATTCTTTTTAGACCCTCCTGATTAGAGCCAGGGAATCTATGTGATTAACATCCCAGAAGAGCTGATAGCAGCGTGGAAGGCAGAGATTGTAAAGGTCAGGTCACGAAGAGGTCTTGATGACAGAGAGGTAAGCAGGCCTAAAACCTTCATCATATGTTGCTGCACTAAAATTAATGTGCATTTTTCTACTAAGCTTAAAACAAAAATTGTAGCCTGTGACAGGAGAACATGGCTAGGAAAAAGAATCCATCAGGAAATGTAAACCTTGCAAAGTGTACTGAGTAAAATGCAGAAGAGACTACAACTTGGCACCCAAAATAATAAATGGAAAGATGCCACTCACAAGAAAGCACACACCAAAACCTTTTCAAACCAGGAATCTGAAGCCTCACCTTCCTGGGCCTGGTTATGACAGTGCTGAGCACGGCTGCACTGAAGGATTTGTTTACTTTGTGGAGATTTTAATGGAACCATTCTTATGTGGAACCAAAAATTAAAGCAATCAGAAGCAAAGATCTTTGCAGGTTCATGTCCAAACTGTAGACCAAGCAGGGCATGCTTATAAGAACAGCAGAATGCTTTCCATCCTGCAGAAAGAAGGTGTCTATTTTCTGCAAATTAAGTAAGTTAAATGCCTCCTACAGCAGCTTCTGATCAGCTTTCAGAAGCAATTGTTTGTCCAACAAGCTGTGTTGGGACTTTGGCTCCTTCTTCATTTCTGTTCTCCACTCCCATGTTGTAAGACTTTTGCACAAGACATACATCGTGCTGTATGCGGTCACAGTAGCATCCATAGGACATTTGGAAGCAGCTTTTGTGGTGAATGGCTACAGTTAGGTGCATAAGCTCTGGAACGTATTGTCTGTCATTAATTTGAATATAGCAATAAGCGAAGTTAGAAAGCAGGCAGATGAATATTGCAGTTCAGCAGCGTATAATCTAGATCGCCTCGGCATTATATCTGACCTTTGTGTCAGATGAAAAACCTCTTCTTCCACTTTATGCATTTTTAGACATTTTAAAGTTGCAACTCACAATGGCACCTGTTGCTGTCTTGAGACTCCTGGAACCTATCAGTATAATTTTAGTGCCCACCACATACCATCCTGTACACAGCGTAACCTGTCTGCATTTGAAGGAGCAGAGAGGGCTGTAGGGGTGGATGGATAAAGAATCTAAAAATAAATCCTTTCTCTATACAGAGGAGAGAGAATGCGTAGCTCCCTTCCCCTCCCTTCCACCAGCGTTTGCTGCTGAAATGCTGCATTCGTGTCACTGAGATTCAGTGCCAAGCTGAGCATTTGCCACCTATATAGGAGCCTAAAATAGCACAGAGGCTGACAGAAATACCTTGAAGGCTGACAGAGGGGTGGTTTTCTGATATATTATACTCTGTTGTGGGAAGTTTTTATTTATTTAGAATGATATCAGCACCTGGGGGAGGTATACAGTTTAGATTTACTGTAGTCTGACCCAACCACAGTGTGTCTGAAATGCAAAGTAGCACTGAGCTCTCCCCAAGGGTCTGGAAATGGTGCGGCTCTATTGAATGATAGATTTTTAGCAGTTCTCCTGCATGGATCCCACTTGGTTGATGTAATGCTGATTAAAGCAAGCACAATTCCTCTACAGCATTCTCATTTATCCCTCCATAGCCACTTACTGTGGAGACCATGCAGGCTTTTAATTATTTTTACTAAACAGAGAACATTTTTCTTGGAAGTGCATCATGAAATTTTAATGACCGCAATTTCATTCCAACAGAAAGACCTGAAATAGCAGCAAAGCCCATGTGAAATTCCACATAGGTTTTAGCTTCCCTTCCACAGCACCAAGAAGAAGGTGGGAGCCCCAGAGTTATAAGTAGCCCTGTTATTTTACTCTAGTCATAAGGGAGGCAAAGCCTGTTTTCTGGTGCTGACATTGCCACGGGCACCCCACTGCACTGTGCTCAGCTCAAGAACAGCTGGGGAAGAAACATGCCTGTACAATGAGGTATTTACGTCTCAGACTCATAGTCAAGATTAGATGTGAGAGGACCTTCCCTGCTCACACCCTGGGAACACGCTAACCCTCCTCCCCAAATAAAAAAGCATTGAGAAGGGCAATAATTGATTTTTTGCAGCATAGAGAAATGTCAGACACTGTGCTCCAAAGTGTGTTGGTGAACTACATCGTATGCAGTGTAGGACGTCGTAGCTCGTAATTTGTGTTCTCACTGAGAAAGTGTTGCTGACAAGTGGGTGCTTATAGAGCCAACTGGGCAGACACGGTCTGCAAATAGGCTTTGCAGTCATACCACTGCCATTCTTTGAAAAGCACTTCACTTTACCTATAAGAAAAGGTCTAAAGGTTTAGATTCTAATTCCAATATGGATTATTAGTTAACATTCACTGTCTAACAGTGGGCAAGATGGGACTATATTTAATTAACAGAGAATCATACCAGTCACGTTCTGTACCTCTTCTATAAAATACACAGAAAAACCTCACAGTCTATTTCAGTTCTCTCTAGTTTCAGATTGTTTTCCATAGCTTTGAACTGTCTTTCCTTTTCTTCTTTCTCTTCTCAGAATTTTCCTTCCCCTTATGCTGTCTGGAACAGGCTGTATGGAAGGGAGGAAGGGAGGAAG
>NW_010251683.1:0-15043 GCF_000690775.1 Eurypyga helias | reverse complement strand
AGGGCCTTGCCTTGCCTGCCGTAACTCCTTGGGTTTTGCTAGCGTGGGTCCTGTGAGAGCGAGAGGCGAGCTAGGCCCGGACCAGACTCCTGGGGTCTAATTTATCAGTCTGAAAATCCCGCTAAGCCACCCCGGCTGGGGCTGAAACCGTTGACTGTGGAGAGAAGAGGTCCCTCGTACCTGGCCTCTGGTCCCTGAACTACTTCTCCCCAGCCCCTGAGCAACCTGTTGCCATAGCAATGCAGTTACAGGAACGGATGGGAAGCCTTGAAGTCACAGTCAAACTAGGCAAACTTTCACTCTGCTCATCCCAGCACCGAGCAGGTGGAACAATGGTTAGTACTAAGACAAGAAAATAACTGGGATCTAAATAATTCCTAAGGGAAAAAAAAAAAATAATCCTTGAAAACTGAAGAGACCTATTAGTTCATTCTAATGCCCCCAACACCCCAACCCCCGCAGTCAGAGAAACAGCAACAATTTGTCCTACAGCACACTGTACCATATGGGTCCAGATTCTCCTCCTACTTATATTGGTATGAGTCAAGAAGCCAGTGGAGTTACACAGGTATAAAACTGGCATTATCAGTTCCTGGGTCTCTTTAAATATTACTGAATCCTACTGCTGATTCTTCTTTGTTTGCCTGTTAGAAACGATTGTTAAAAAGGCACATGCATTTATCCGTAGCACACTGTATCATGCAAAGGAGTTCTTTTATTGCTTTGATCTTTCTTTTTATTTTTATTATTTCTTTGAAGAAATACAGGATTATTACCTCAATCTAGCCAGCTGGCCTGCTGGGGCTCCCTTTGCTACATCAGAGGTTTCTCTTTTTTTCTAATCCTCTCATTACGGATAATCCTTCTCTACCTTCTAATGACTCTTGGCTAAGGAGTGTATTTTGTTATTACTACCTGTTGTTTAGAAATTCATTTTATTTGGTGTAGGTGTTGCTAATTGTTTGCTAATGAAAACCTTACTACAATCAATGCAGATCAGGATTATGCTGGTCTTCGTGGCAATTAACCCTTTCTTCCTATCTGTTCTGATTCAGATTTCCCATACACTTTTCAGGTTTTAAGTATCAAGCCTAATTCTATTTTTTTTTTTTTTTTTAGGGCCCAAGGTAGAGGTTTCCGTGCACTTCCAGGTAACATAGGGAACCTTTACTTCCCATGAGAGATTTAAAAAAGGCAGAAGTTGGCATTTTGTAATCTGCAAAATATTTGTATGTGCAAACGTAGTTACATCCAAGGTAGGTCCTGGGCCAAAACGTGTAGGACAAATCTGCAGCTTAGGACAAAGAATCAAGACCATTCTGTTGTACAGAAATGTGGTTAATCTCAAGGCAGGGAAGACTGTATACTCTTAACGACTCTTTGTATTCTTCTGTATCATGCATGCTGTTTAGAAGCAATACACATCCTGTTTACACACAGAGAATGAAGAATAAGCACCACTTTGAAGAATTTACAGCTTAAAAAGAGGAAGGCAGATCAACAGCATTAGGAAGACAAAGAGCAGCAGCTGCACAACATAATAAAAATACAAAGCTTGTCGGTTACTATTCCTCCTCCCAACTTCATTTCATTCCCCCAGCCTGACCTTATAGCTCACAAGTTGCCTTACAGCCACCTTATCAAGAGCAATAATGGATTCAGGCAGGTAGTGCCCCATCTTACACACCACCCAAACTATAGGATCTCCAACTATTGAAGGGTGTACCAAGACTGGGGCCTTTAGGAGGAAAGTGTGATGCAGGGGACATTTCCTTGGGCAGAGATACCCAAGAATCAGACACCTCTCCCCCTCCCCCGGCCTCTGTCCATACTTTGGAGTGGAGTTTTGCCTCCACTTCCAAACTGTTGGAAAAAGCATGAAGCTCCAGCAGCATAGACAGAGAAAGGTGAGGAAGAAATTAATATGTAAAAAAAAAAGAGGGTGAGAAAGGGTCATATCTTAAGGGTCTATGTAGCTTTCATTTGTTTGCTTCAGTATCATCCTGGCTGCTGAATACTAATGTGCTTTAACTCTTTTTCATCAGAGTCTAGACTTTTCTGAGTTCCTCTAACAGACAAGGAATTATGGTACATCACCAGGATGTTATTCAGCTGATCTCTCAATAATAAAAATATAAATGTCTTTATTATTTTTTTTCCAGTCACCATTGCCAATTCTGCAGGATGCCAGACAACCGTGCTACTGTGTGTGACTGATGGCACCCGGCCAGCCTTGTGTAACCATATTATTAATCTGCTCCTTTAGGCTCAAAGCAAAACCAAGCTGGCACTAGCTTTTCAAAGCTGGCTTCAGCGAAGACTCCTTTCTTTGAGCAACCAGTGAACTGAAGGGGAAAAAAGATGGCTAGGAATGCTAGGGCAAGCCAGGAATAAAAGCGATCAGCCCAAAGAGCAGCGTCTCAGCTTGCTCAGCCTAACTTTCTGCTACCTCTCTGTGAGAGTGAAGGAGTGAGAAAAATCTGGTAACCTGGATAAGAGAGCAGATCTGAGCCCCTGCCATGGCAACTGGGGTGATGCTCCTCCACCTCTCCCACACAGCTCATGATTTTTTGGCTCAGGTAGAAGCCCAGCATCAGCACAGGTACAGGACCAGCCGAGCTGTGTGCCCTCTGCACTAACCCTTCTCAGATGCAGGGCTGCAAAGCAGCAATGTCTGTGTGGCTCCAGCCCAGCCAGTGCTGAGGCTTGCCCTGAGCTGCCCTGCCAGGCTCAAGCACTGGCAGAACTTCTGACCTTGGGCTTGATGCCAGGCAACTGCAGGTGACTGCTGGCTTCAGTAGTAGCACCATGGCATTTGCACAGCAGTCTTGGACATAAGCTAATGGGTCTGGGTGGACCTAGGCTGGGTTTGCCTAGCGCCACCATGAGCATCTCTACATCCATGAGTAAGTTATTGTCAACTACAAGGATTAAAAATGATGGGACACACTTGTTAACATGAATAAAGCCCACTTATTTGGAGCCAGAAGGGCTTTCAAAATCTGGGTAGATTTCTTTCATCTTCCTCTCCTTTCCTCACCATGTTCAAATCATCCCTCACGCTTTTCTGCCCATTCAGCTCTTCATTACTGGGGGCAGATTCTTCTCCTGCCTTCAGCCCAGCTCATCTCAGCGTAGTTTCAACATAACTTTTGGAAACCAGACAGCAATCACTACTGCCATCATGCCCTGAGACCAGACAAACATCCTGTTTCAGTCTAACTGCTTCTGAGAGCAGAGAGCTTCAAAGGACTTGTGGTTGTCTTTTCTTATAGCTTAGGCCTCTTCACCCAGCTCAGCTGCAGCCAGAGCATGTCTCACAGACACCTGCAGCTGTGAAAGCTCAGTGAAGAGTGGCCAGGTTCTCTTTTTCATGCAGGCTGGTGTTGGGGAAGGAGGGAAAGGCAGCTCAGAGTAACGGCAGGGAGAAAACGGTAGTGAAGAGAGCCAGAGGCAAAAGGCCAGCCCAAGGCTTGGGTTTTGGTTTTGTCTTTAAAGATTACTGAAGTAGCAAAATCTGTAGGTAAGAGGTTAGCTCAGATAATTTTGGCACGTGAAACTTTGCTTCCTCGCACCGACAAAGACGCAGATATATTTGGTTACCTCATCTCAGCAGCTATACTTTTATGTACATACACTGGTGTCCTTGCATTAGAAATTAGTTGTTCTTTTTTACCAAAGTGGGATCTTGCTGGCAAGATGCTGAAATCTTCAGGGGTTTGAATTATTGTTTCTTTTTTTAAAGACCCTAATTTAAAGATGCTCTGCAAGATGTAACATAAACTCCACAAATCATATCATATTTCCACATAATCTCTTTTAGATTAAGACAGTTCTGTAGTGTCCCTTATTGTAGCAAAAGTTGCTGCTTTAGCAGAATTTTGTTTGATGTCCTCCTAGCTCAGAGAATATGGCCAAAATATTTCTCTGGATGTTCTCACAGTGCATTTGTCTGGATTTAACTTGAGTCCTTCTTTTTCATGGTTGATGGTGCAGAGCAGATTGTGTCGTACTCTACCATATTCTACCAGACCTGAATTTTCATCTGCACCTTATGCAAGTGCACAAATGTCCAAGGAGGTGTAATCCATCTCTCTGGGCAAGAGTTAGACCTGAGACACACAACCAGTGAAATCCATGAAGCTTCAACACATCCACAGTGCCTAAAGTCTGTGATTCATACATTATTATAAAGATCCATTAACCCTTTACCCAAGCACATTTCTATGAAGTCTGAAGACTGAACATGCTAGATGGCTGTCACTTGCATTTACTTCTTCTCTTTTATCCTCACTCAAGAGCTTTGCAGTGCAACATTTTGGGATGGTCCTCAGGAGGTCCTTAGGTGGTTTTACACCTGAAGCCAAGAAAGATTTGTCCCAGTCTCTGTATTGTAGACTTCACTCTTACAGACAATATGTCATTTGGATCTCAGGAGTTGTCAAAGGCAGTCTTAAATGCTGGGGTGACATTTGAGCTAGTAAGTGCCTTGAAGATGAAATCCCATGACTTTGAATTTCAGTTGGGCAGAGCACAGAAGGGGATGTGAGGGGGAGGAACATAGGATGTTGGCAAGAAAGTGCTGGCAGCCTTTTGTGTTAGGTCAACATTTCTTATGGATCAGTTCACTGTTCCAGTGAAGTTGGCAGTGTCATTAAGTTGTCTGCCTTGATGATCACCTTAACCTTTTGTTCATGTTGTAACACTGTGGCAGAGGGCTGTCAGTTGCAGTAGCCAATTTAATCTTGTGTACTCTAGAGGAACTATCCTAATTCATGGAAAACTGCATTTTTTCACGTGATCATCTGGCTTCAGTCTTGTTGTGTTGTCACTATTAATTTGTTCTCATGAAGATCAGTCCTTTTTTGAAAAGAAGCATCAGTGAAGTTGTGTCTTGCCATGGAAGACTTTCAAATGCTGCATAGTTTGTTTCAGTACAAGTTCCTTGAATATTCAATGGACCTCAAAATGCAGAAATTGCTGAAAAATACAGAAAAAACAAATTCACCCCGATGTCACCTGTGATTCCTTTCCTTTCTTATCACATGTAGGTAAAATGTACAATAAAGTAGTTATCAGACCCCAAAAGGATAAACATAGGAGTCCTTTTCAATGCACAGTTGCCTAAACTGTGTTACTGTTTTGTGCCTCTTTTGGTTTCCCTTGAAAGCATCAAACCCCCAGCAGGATTGATAGAGTTGATCTTTCATGACACAATGTGCTTTTCTTCCTGGCAGCAATGGACTGAGGTTTTTAGAGTCCTAGTTAGTATGGTAATACAACATCAGAGATCCAGCCTAGGACGTAGGAGACATGAGCCGGCAGTGTGCGCTGGCAGCCCAGAAGGCCAACCGTATCCTGGGCTGTATCCGGAGAGGTGTGGCCAGCAGGTCGAGGGAGGTGATTCTGCCCCTCTGCTCTGGTGAGACCCCACCTGGAGTGCTGCATCCAGCTGTGGAGCCCTCAATATCAGAAGGATATTGACCACTTGGAGCGAGTCCAGAGGAGGGCCACGAAGATGATCAGAGGGCTGGAGCACCTCTCCTATGACGAAAGGCTGCAAGAACTGGGCTTGTTCAGCCTGGAGAAGAGGAGGCTCCGAGGAGACCTCATTGCAGCTTTCCAGTATCTGAAGGGGGCCTACAAGGTTCCTGGGAGAGGACTTTTTACAAGAGCCTGTAGTGATAGGACAAGGGGTAATGGGTACAAATTGAAATCAGGGAGGTTTAGATTAGATGTCAGGAAGAAATTCTTCACAGAGAGGGTAGTGAGGCACTGGAACAGGTTGCCCAGAGATGTTGTGGATGCCCCATCCCTCGATGTCTTCAAGGCCAGGCTGGATGTGGCTCTGAGCAACCTGGTCTAGTGCAAGGTGTCCCTGCCCATGGCAGGGGGGGTGGAACTAGATGATCTTTAAGGTCCCTTCCAACCCTGACCATTCTATGATTCTATGAGTTTAAGCTCCAGTTCTGCCTAATGAAAATCAGCCTTGGGCCCTGATGCCGCAAACAAGGACCATACTACTCCTCTTCTGCCTTGTCTATTATGCTTCAAAACACTTTGGGGCAACTACCGTTGCATTTCATTTACCATGCATTGCTACATCCCAAGGCTAGCTGGAGCAGAAAGCACAGCTGCTGTAGACGTAGTCAGCTTAAGCATCCATTTCGCTAAACCTGTTTGAAGCCTGACACACGCAGTATTAAGCTTGTATACGCATCCACCACATAAAGGTGAAATTCAGTATGGAGCTCAGTGGGTTTTTCACCTTGGGTACAAAATCAAGCATCCACAAAACAAAGTTGGAGATGCATTCACAAACTGTGATTTCCAGCACTTTGGCTAGACATATGGAGACACAAAACCTAACAGCAGAGGTGCAGGAAATAAAATGTAGCTAATTTAAAATATCTTTTTAATCACATAGCTGTCTTTTCAACATTAACACAAAGGCTTCTGAATGGGGAGATTGTGTTTCCCATAATAGTAATTTTTTTTTGCTATAAAATGCCTTTTTTATCCTTCTCCACTTCTGGACTAAATGAATGATGTGGAGACACATGACTGGCTTGGTGAAATCAGCCACTTAGCAATACTAGGACCAGATGCCCATGCAATACAGTGCCAAAGCAGAGCGCTGGCATCCTCCACAGCTTGGACAAATGTCTGGGTGTAATGACTCCATGGCATCCCTGCCTGCAGGAACTTCAGGGGCACAATTGCAGCCCATGGAGAGCTGCCCCCAGCGGCAAAGCCTCTGGTGGCAAATTTGTGTGGCTACTGTATAGCATTCAGCTGTTACTATGACAAAAGTGTTGGAGACTTTTTGCAAGCGTCCTGGCAAACAGCATGATTTTTGCGTGCTTGCCCCATTTCTATAACAGGGGCAATCAGCCCACAAAAAGAAAAAAATCCAAAAAAAACCAGTATGCCTACAGTCATATGGTGACAGCAGAGAGGTTAGGTTTTATGACTTGTGCCTGTTCCATTAATTCTTATTTTGTCTTTGTGGGGGTTTCAGTGCTTACTCCATAACAGAACAGAAATCTGCTTCATGTAGCAGCTCAATAGCTTCATGTGCTTACACTACAAACCACTTAATTAAACAAAAAATAAACTTCCAGCCTTCCTCCTTTGTGGGGAGAAAAGACGGAAACTGTGACTAAATTAAAGCCACATTGTTAAAGCAGAAAGAAAATACAAAAGCTCAAAAGATATTTAGTTTCTAAATTCATGGCTTTTAAGCCAAGTTCATGATTTTTGGTGGCTGAGAAATGTTTAGGGTTTTTTTGAATGTTTGATGACAAAACATTTATTCAGAACTACATTTATTGTTAAGAAAAGTTAACATATCCTAAGAGTAATTCTTAACAAGCAGTTAACCTCTGTTATGGGGCCTTATGTTCTGGTTATCTCTTAAATGTTCACAGGCCCATCTATTCTATAGTCACTGAAGTCACTTGGAGCTCTGAATAAACAACCATTTGATAACAAATCTTTGTCACTCATGTCCAGGGTCTATTTGAATCAGCCTGTGTTGTTGCATGAATTTTACATGAGTATAATTTTCCAACACACAGTTGGTTAAGGAGTCAAAGAAGCAGCAGCATGAGCTTTCATCTTCCATTCCGGCTAGGTGAGAGGAAGAAAGACAAGCTCCATGATCCAAGCAGTTGGCTAACACTGAGGTGATGGGGGCTGAATTTCCAAATCTGCTCCAGATTTTCCTGTCTGTTGGTGAGCAAATCCCTGCAGGGATATTTGTGTAGGAAATTCTTCCCTGTATCTCAACAGCACACTCAGAACTGGTTTCAGACTCCACGAGGAGATGTAGCTGGGTGTAGCTAAATTGTACTTGGGAGCGCCACAGGGGCTAAGGACAACAAGGACCAGGCTGCAGCGGGCAGGGATCAGAACAGGAAAAGAGGTGAAAGCAGCAGCTGTTTCTGGACTTGCTTACCACATGCAAATGACACTGGATCCTGAAGGTCAGGCCTCAGACACATGGGGAAAGCTGTGAAGACACGCATTGTTGGAAACTCTTGTTGCCACAAAAGCTTGTCTGTCACATTAAACTGTGAGGAGAAACCTAAATTGCAGCTGAGCAAAGTTACAATGGCTGATTATAATACAGAGCAAAGTATTTCTAGCAACAAAAGCCCCAAGCATATTAATTCATTCAGCTCGTTGTATTGTGTGTAATTCTTGCTTACACTTGCTGTCATGTAATAGAGTTAAAATTTACAATCTTATTGATGTGAGAAGATATTTTTATATATACTACTTTGCTAGCCATTTTGCTTCCTAATAATTAATCAAATCCCCAACGAAGTATCATGTTGGGGAGTGTGGATTTATTTGTGTTATTAAGCTATTCTAGCAGAGCATTTCTGTGTGGTAACAGCTCTGTTACAATATGGCCCACTTGTTTTATGACAAGTTACAATTTTCTTGTAATGTTAGCTGCAATTCATCTCAATAATTATGCTAAATTAAGTACTCATGCACATATAGAAATAAACATTAAATACATTAAAATAAAGTGAGAAACATAATGTAATCTCTCTCAAGCTAAATGGAGCAGGGATTTCTTAGCAGTCCTTAACTCACCCATCTAAAACTGGCTGAAGAGCCCCAAGGCTTTTAGGTTTCTAGGACAGGAGGGGACATTGTGGGCCTGGGAAGGACTTCATGGGTCACTGATTTCTGCCACCTTCTAGCAAACCTGCAACCCTTCCTGCTTTTGGTGGGCTCAAGCTGTGCCCTTACCCAGGCCTGCCTGTGCAGCCCCACAGCCCCCTGGGACAGCCCCACAGCCTCACTGGGGCACAGCTGAAGGTCTCCTTGACCTTCAGAAGCTGGGAGATGTTATGGTCATGCTGCTGCCTGGGGAGGCTGCCTCTACATCTCTGGAGAAGCAGGTTGGAGGAGAGCCTCGTGCTGCAGCCCAGGGGTTGTTGGAACTCCAATCCTGCTTAGCCAAGCTGAGCACTTGGACTAGGAATTGTGCAAGCTAATCAGAAAAGCAGTGGCAGTGCTAGGGACTGACCTCAGCTTCTCAGTAGGCTCCCTGCCCTCAGCCACATGTCCATCCTCAGCTACTGTATTAAAAGCTCCTGGGGAAGGCTGCTGGTACTCCATGGGCAGGATGAGATGTTAAGAACACAAGGGCTGTATGTTTGCTCCACATATGTGTCTTTTGTCCCTGGTAAAGAAAGTTGACTGCAGAGGGAAGACAATGCTCTGCTTGCTTTTAGCCAGCACTTTTGGACAGGCTCCTGTTGCCACAACTGCCTAGAAAAATACAAAATACTGTGTCCTGTCAAGGACTGTGGTTTTGCTCATCACGTCCAAGGGCTGAAAAGCAAAGATGTTTTGTGCCCACTGCCATGATCTGAGAGATCTGAAAGAAGGGGGCTTGCAGGGCCATCCTGGTGATGGACTTTGTGTGGAGCTTGCAATTAGGAATCACTACCATTAGGATGGCATCAAGTACTACTAAGGCTGGTGCCACCATGCTAGACTCTCTGCAAAGGCACAGCAGGAAGGAATTCTCATGGAGTCTACACTACTGGCACACATCCAGCAGCAGAGAGCATTAGGCATATGGAAGAGCATTCACAAGGCCCCAGCTGTATGGCCAAGCCCTAGGGAGGCACAAGGCACCTCTCACCCCCTGTGCCTTCCTTTGTGGGCAGAGCGATAGGCACTGAAAGCTCTTTGACTTGGGAAAAGGGTGGTGAGGAATCTGGGAAGGAAGCAGGAGGGAGAATACGTTATTCTATTGCTTTGAAAAGTTACTTAGCCATCCAAATAGGAACCATTAAAAAAACGTGGGGGCAGACATTGAAACCACTGTCAAACCTTTTGTAAATGGGGTGTATGCTGCTGTTTTTCTTTTTTTTTCCTCACTATTTTTTTCATCACTGTTGAAAAGACTTGTATTAAAAAAAGTTTCAGAGAGGATTAGGTTCAGAATGGCACATCTTTAACTACCCATCATGAAGCATGCCTTGGCTGAGGTTTACACCTTCGAACCATGCCTTCGGAAAGGCTCTATTGCCCCCACCCCCCACCTCCAAGAAGGAAGGTGGTAAGAGAAATGCACAGGAGACCCTCACCTGCAGCAGGTCTGCTGTGAGCCATTCTAATGAACAGCATGTTTTTCTTCTCTCTCTTTTGAACAGAGAAGAGGTTTCCCTAGAAACCATTTTTTCTGGTAAATAAAGTCTCTGTTCATAGGTAGATTTGCCTAATACTGCCGAAAATGCTTTAATGGCCTCAAAACATAATGACAGGCTATGTGCCTCTAACTGTCCCTGTGGAAAAACAATGGTGACATAAACGAAATAAGACAAAGACCAAAATACCTGGAGATAAAGATTTTCCAAAGTTCTCTTGCTTCATGCATGTTTCCATTGTCAGAATTACTCAGCTGGCCGGCTCTAAGCCTGTCCCCAGCATTAGCTAGAGTCACAAAGCTACGTGTAGCGACTATGTGGTCACCAGTCACAGCAGAGCTGCACTGTCCCATAGCCACGACTAGGACTACACTATAGTCCCAAGAGCTGCAGAAGAGAGTGGGGCAGTGCACGATACAATGCTCTTTCCATGACACACCACCTTCTTCTATCTGTAATTACAAGCTGACACATCATTATTATCATCACAGATAAAGTAGGGACTTTGGGACAACAAAATATTTTATAGCCATTCACTTTTTCAGAAAAATAATCTAGCCAAATGTCTCTCTGAAACACCTTCAATGCCCCACCAAGCTGAAATGAGTGTTGGCTTACTCTATTTGCTTGCCTGGAAGCCAAACCACCTCTCAGATACAAAGCACCCGATGCTGCACAATGAATTATAAACACATTTGCATGAACATGTACTGGGTTTTTGCATTGGTGTTTTTTCACTGGGTTTTTCAGTGTTTTTTTCCTACTTTTATGTGAAAGAGCTATTGCTGTGGCTAAAAAATGTCCTTTTTTTTAAACAATTATATAATTTTTATATACTTTGTCATCTAAGAACAGAATCACCATCAAAGACAAAGCCTTGGATGACTTCAGGGCCATAAATGGACATGACGTTTGAGATGGCTCCACCTTGTGAGTCTGAATCTGTGCTGCCTTACCTGCTTTATTCATCATCACCTACCAGGAAGAGACCAGCAGGTGTGTCAATATCTAGGAATTATTCTTCGCTACCTGATTTTTGCTGTATGTCCATTTTCTATACGATCTAAAAAAATAAGTAACAGCATCTTAGAAACATACAATTGTTTGAAGCCAGGCATGGTCATAAGGCGCCAAGAGGTCCATACGCACACACCTTGCCTACCTGTGCACTGTTGCCTTGAACATTAGCTTAATTGGATTAAGAGTCAGACTAATCGTAGACCATACCCAGAGCAAAAATCTGCTAAATTCAATTTTCTTTCATTGCCATTAAAAAGTTTTAGATGTATGAGGAGTTTGACTCATACTAGTTGAGACAATGGCTTAATGTACTGCATTATTTATTTAGTCCACCCACCCTTCTCAACTTTTTCTGGCTGTTTACCCAAGTAAAGGCATAATCTTAATTAAGTCTGAATTAGGGGCAGAATGAATTCCTGCAGGCTATTACACTGTGTGTGGTATAAAGCAGCAAATAAACAAGCATGCTGCACATCATGGCTGTAATTACTGTGCTCAGCTGTATAGCGTAGGTGAATTGACTTTGCCTTCCCCACATCTGTTCTCTGCAGCATCCCTGCTTGGGAGTACAGGTTTACCCACAGATACAACTGGTTTTGCCTTTGCAATTTGTGCACTCATCCAGAGATGGTCAAAGACCAATGGAGTCTCCCTGGCTGAGAATGTTCTTCCATTTCACATTTCTGGGGGAAGCATTACAATTAATGTTTTGATCTCAACTGGTTTTGGTACAGCATATACCACACACATTTCAGTTGTAAAAGTTTCTTTTGTCAGTTTTAATCTACTGCATAAGTCAAAGTAACTTCTTGGGGATATGTTGCTCTACAAATAATGCTGTATGTAATTACAAACATCCCTTTGTCTTTGAGCAAGTAGTCAAGTATTTTCAGGCTCTGAATTTTATTTTCTAGGTTAGCCTTTTTCACTACAGGTGCTTCACATTCAAGAACTCCTAACCAAGTTCTCAGATGGCTCATTTTTGTCTGCTGAATTTGACTATTTTGTTTTCCAAACTGAATTTGATTGAAAATGGAAGTCACCTTTGTCTTGTAGGTGTTCAGTAAAAAGGAGTTCTGGCCTGTTTTGAATCAATTGTGTTTAGATTCATAGTAAACTAGATTATTTGCTTTCAAAACTAATTAAATCTATTGTAAGAGGCTAAATTAAAGAATCCATTATCCTTTAAAAAATGTACATTACTGTCAACACTGTCCTGAAATACTCCGTGCTTCCTAAATGCAGCTTGGGTATCAGTGTATCAGTACCCAAAAATCTGTATTTCCTTGAGAAGTTTAGAATGTGTTCAGGTGCAAATCAAAATAAACAAAACCATTAGGTCATGAGCCTTTGCTGATGAGACAGTTATGGATTATTCTGATCTTTGGAGGCCACGTGCAATCTCTCTTTCTCCAAACAATAAATGGCATATTGAGCTGCACACCACTAGCTAAACCATGATATAGTGTTCTGCTTCACTAATCTGGAATACAGTAAATTGATTATTTCCAACATGTTTGGATCTGGTGAATGCTCAGTGCACATGAGATACTGAAGTTTACTATTTTTGTTGCAATTTTCTCATTTCTTCAAGCTTTGCTCAATTATTTTCATTCCCAGTGCTTGCTGATGCACACTGTAATGAAATGCCAAAAATGGGTGTCCAAATGCTTTTTCAAATACTGTAATTAACCTTACATTCACATCAAATACATTTGGTGTGCCATCTGTTACAACACATATAGAGTTTGATGTATCAATATCAATTTCAAATATTCATTTGCACTATTGCTTCACAGGCATCCTCACCCTTTGTTGTCCTCAGAAGTTTTAACAACTTCACTAATTCTTCTTTTGGTTCAGTGCAACTTTTAGATGTTTTTGTCTAGTCCAAGGGAAGACAACTCACTTTTAAGTTATTTTATGTTATTTTTAATTCAGAAGTCATGCCTAACTCTTTATATTGCTGCTGCATAATATGTATTTGATATATTATTTAATATTACTTTGGTAATCAGAGTCTCCAAGCAAGAACTTTGCACAAAACACGTTGTTTCTTTTATGTAATTTGTATCTGCTACAGTTTTCCATAGAAAGTCATGGGGCATGCCAGTTGATAGCTTCCTGAAACAATGTTGTTGCTACTGCAGACCTCTGCCACTGAGGTAGTGTAATGATAGCTGTATAACTATATGATAGCTATAGAACTGCATGATAGATCAATAGATAGATAAGATGTGATAGATAAGGAACTATACCTAAATATGTAGGAACATTAAATTTAGTTCATGTAATAGATTAGTTAATTTGCTTTTTTTCCGACTTTGGCATCTGACGTGAAGGTTAAAAACAGAGAGAAAACCAGCATTTCCACTGAAGTTCTCACTAACCAAATCCACATTACCCACCTAACTTCACATACTTTTAGTGACACCTGCATAGTACGTTTTTTGCATCTAGACCTCAAAAACGCAGGGAAGAGATGAGCACCATTTTTATTTCCACACGAGTGTGCACTAACTGGACCCCTGCAAGGCTGGTGCCAGAGCTATGCGCACAAGGGAGGTTTTCCGGGCCCCAGCCATACTCACCGGGACACCTTGCCCTCCATGAAGCCAGCAGCTCGTCACTTAGGATCTGTAGCAAGGAATAAAAGATCTGTCATTATGGTCTTCTCTGAAAGACTCTGCTTTAAATCTGGAGTAGCTTCACTGGTGTAAAGGTAGCTTGAATTTATGCTCCCGCGAGTGCAGGTAGAATTGGACTCTGCAGGGCCTGAGCAGGAGCGAAAGACACTGGTATTAAAATCAATATTGGTGCTGCACGATCAATATTGCAGCTGCCTTAGCTACATTAGAGCAGAATAAAGACTTTTTTTCTTAGTTATTTGGGGCTTTAAAACCATCTTAAGAAGGAGGAGAGAGGGAGATTTTTCTTTTGACAGGTTCTTGAAAGTGAGAATTCAGACAGCTACAGAAGAAGGTCTTGTTAAACCAGCATAGCTCTGACTAAAGAACAAGAGTTAAGGAGTTTAATGACTGTTTAGCTGCTTGCAAAGCTTGCTTTCCTGCTAGGCTGACTCACAACAGCAATCCACCGGGAAGGGTGCTGCCTCGGGGACCATCACAATGAAACCATGGGATTCCTACAATTTACTCTGTGGGAAAATCCCACTCTTGGAATTACTATTCTTTCCTGAAGCCTTGTTTGACTTTTCTTTACCACAGCAGGGGCAACTCTTTTTCCTCTTCTTTCCCTGAAACTCTGCCTGTGAAAATGGAGAGAAGGTGGCTGCAGACGAGGACATGGATGCTATTGCTCTGCAGCACAGAAAAGGTTCCTGTGTTGATTGAACTCTCTTTGCTGCCCCTACATCAATTTAGTTCTCTCCGTGATGGATGTATAAGGTTACTCCTGGAGATGTTCAAGAGCAAAGAAAGGTGAACTAATTCAGCTGAACAAATGAGGGATTTGGACTGTGAAAATAGATTGTTTCTGCTTGGATCAAACTTTCTTATTTTCCTCTCACTGAAACAAACAAACCAAAAATTCACCTGGCCACAAACATTCCTTTCGGCTCCCAATGAAACACCTCGGGTGCTCCTGAAAGAAAAGAAGGGCTGGAGTCACAAAAGAGAAGGAAACAATATCTCCTGTCTTCTCAGGAACTCAGTTGTTGGTGCATTAACCCCAGAATAAAGGAAATTTGAGATTACAAACCCTCTTGCCTCTCTGGGATTTTTCCCCTCCTCTCTCATCCTCGTGCCTTACCAACTATCCTTTAAGGTATGCTGGCAGTGTGCAAACTTCATTACATTTAGTAACACTTTGAAATATATATA
>NW_010251682.1:0-8442 GCF_000690775.1 Eurypyga helias | reverse complement strand
TCTCCACTCGGACATCGAGCCGCTGTCTGTCCTTCTGTCAACAAATGGCCTCGGTGGCTGCTCCATACTAGATCTTGTTTGAGAGTAGGTATAGTATATGCTCTTAGGGGGTGTGACAAGGTTGACTAGATGGGTGCTCAGTGATGTTTTCCTAAACTAATTCCAAGAGCGAGATAATAGAGAGCTGGTGATGATTAAGGTCAGGACTTGCACTGATTCTTCAGGTGCAAAGCCTTGAGGTGTAACTGAAAGCGGAACAGATGTTACAGATGTTCTGTTGTGGGCCGCTATCTGAAAAGGTTTATAATTTGCCAGTTATTTTCCAGATGATTTTTTTTAATGTGCTGAGGTAGCAGATGTGCTAGTTGTATCCAACTCTTAAAAGTCATTTTCGTAAGTTAAACAGATGGATGCATTTTGAAATTCAGCAGCAACTCTTTCAGCATCTGTAACGTCGTCGTTTCATGTGCCAACCGGGATGGAAGGGAACAGAGCATCTGATAACTACTTTGCCTATGACAAGCTGGCCCATTTGCCAACAGCCAATAATAAACTAATGTTGTGACAAGGATGATTGACTACTACTCTTTTTTTTTTTTTTTAATCTTGGACTAGCTTGAATACAGGTTTTTTTACTGCTGGAATAAACAAAGCTCATGTTAATTCCCATACTGGATGTGATTGTGTCTGCAGAATGTAAAAAATAATCAATTTAACTCCATGTACAAAAAAAGGTTGTATATTACAGTGATCTTGCTACTAAAATGGCAAGAGGAAATAGGAAATGCAGAAAAATTATCTCTCAGCGCTACACCTGTTTGTTGCTTGTTTTCCCATAAGCATCAGCCAGATCTTCCTCATGGGTGATACATCTGTGTGGTGTTTAGACACTGACACCTTCCCAAAATATTCCAGATGCTGAGAGTAGCATTACTAAAAATCGTATGATGGCTGTGTAAGGTAAATGCAATGCTGTCAGCTCTTTATACTGTAGCTTTAAACGGTGTGAGTTCAGTACAGCATCATGGGTAAAATTCAGGGTGACAGGAAACCTTACGATGGAAAAAATATCCTGTCACCTTAAAAAATTACATTGATTAAATGTTGAAATATCAAAGCTTTTTAAGGCAACAAACATGTCATTAATCATTACTTTGGGAACCTCCTTTGTTTTGGTATGAAACAAAATATTAGGACAACATTCAGTTATTCTTTTGTGTCATTTTTGGGTGGTGGATATTACAAAAGCTTGAAAAAAATCAGTATTAAAACAGTAGGAGAATTAGTTATCAGTTTGCTGCTGGGAGTTTGAGAGAACAAAGGAGATACAAGGAAATTTGAGAAGGGAAGCTTGATATTGCCATGCATGAGGCTGCCTGGTGGCCCTGCAGCACTTTAGTTCTGAGTATTCTGTGTGAGATTAATAGGGAGATTAAGGAATAACTGTTTCCTGTACATTTCCCTGCAAAGTGATTTTTGAATCTTTCTGCTTTAAAACTGAGTGTGGCGTTTGGCTTAAATGTATACATGATTTAAATACAAAATGAATCAGTGCTTTCTGTTGGTTTTCCATAGTTGATGGGGTAATCCTCATTAAATTGCCTCGTGATACATCATCACATTGGAGATGGAGGTGGCAAATGGGTTTTTTGGACGCTGACACTCAAGAGTGGTCACGGCTGTTGGGCTGAAGGTTGACCTCAGTTATATCTCTGTAGACCTGAAGTAGTTTTGCTGAAATTTTTTACTTAAGAATTATAGTAGGACCATTAGTGTATCTCAGATTTTAGCTTCTAAGGATGTGCTTTTATTTTCCATAAACATAAATCCGGTCTAATCTTTCTTTAAAGGAGCTGTGGAGGTGGGCAATGTTCCTATCAGGGCGTTGTGTTAAGCACTTGCTGTGTTTCCTTCTCTATCATTGTGAACAATCTAAGGTTTTTTTGTTTGGTTGGGGTTTGTTTGCTTTTAGTTTTGTTTTTTCTTTTTTTTTTCCTCCTGGTAACACATGCAGAAATAGCTGGTGTTTGTAACACTGCAGTTAATCATTGTGACATTATATGGTGCATTGCAGGTGACCTCCAGCAGTGAACCACTCCCGAATGGGTGCCCTGTGGGAATGCTCTCTTTTTTTGGCTTCTAGGCAAGAATGGCTGCCTGCAGACTTTGGTTGTGAAGTGTACTTGGCAAAGCCTGCAAGTGTGGGACGATATTTGTTCTCTGATATCTAGTTGGCAGTTGGTGAGCACCCCGAGCATTATTTCCATAGCTCCAGAACTGTGCATCATCAGCTCAACTGGATGCGTGGGCTCAGCATTAAACCAGAACTTTTCTCATACAAATTGATTGGTAATGTGTACTGATGGGAAGGGAGATAATGTGAGTATAGGGTAGGATTTGAATAGTTATCTGAAGGAAATTTTGATAAATACTTCTAATTTGGAAGTCAAATTCTGATGTTGGCTGGAGAGAAACTGCATTGATTTAGAGCAGGTGAAAATCTGACTCTCCCCATTTAATCTGAATAGTGATACTTTGCTCTTTACAAAATAGCTGAAGTTGCTTAATGTTAATCTGGCCAATTTGTGTTTGTTCAAAACTGCGGATGTGGGAGAGATTGATGGCAGCTGAGGCTGGGTTGGAATGTTTAAGCAGATCCAGCTGAAAAAAAGGCTTTGAAATAGAGCCTTTTCTTCCGACTTGCTTCCCTGATAGTTTCTACCTTTAGGCCCTGAGAACTCTTCAAGATGATGGAGCAGGTGTATGTGAAGTGTGCCAGTAAGGGACAGCAAGGTTACAGAAGGTGACTACCTGATGATGTGAGATTGTTGGCTTCTAAGTAGTGGATTTTTTTTCCCTGCCATTTCTTGGGAAAGGAGGGGGAATAGCAGCAGAGGGAAGAGAACAATTTTTTTTAGGTCCTCTTCTTCATATTTCATCTTAACTTGATGGTTCTTACAGTCAAGTGTAGTTTGTGGTATTTGGATCATCATCACCTTCATTCTGTGAAATTCTCATTTGTCACAGATGTTTTCCTTGCTTTTCCAAATACATGAAGCCATAGGCAATGTCAAATCCTACATAGAATATTATAGGAGCTAGTACTATTAACCTTGTGAAAAAAAGGACACTTGAATAGATTAAAAATACCCAGATGCACATCTCAGTTGGGAAGATGTATTTTTAGAAGACCATCTTTCTAAATCGGTATTTAAATATTTATTCCAGGTGTTGCGAGTGGCATGGAAAGATGATGCCTTTTCTTATGGTCACAAACGTTAAGAGACATGTAAGTCGAGGTGAGCGATAGGTTGGCATGACAAAGCCAATCTGTAAGGTTCATAAAAATTATTCATGTGTATATGTTTTACAGAGTGGTCACTGCTGTGCCTACGCTGTAGACATGTAATATGCTTCTAAATCTTGCAGCACTGCAGAAAGCATTAACTGAAATGAGCTCTTGTATTCCTCATCCCTTTCCCTCCTGATCCTGATGACTTAGGTCTGGGGAATGAACTTTACAAGTCAGAGAGATGGACCTTTTCAAAGCCAATCACAGAACCCCTGTCTGTGTGTCTGTCTCCAGCCAGCGATGCCCAAGTTTTGTTAGATTCTGAGAAACTGATACGGCTACAGATCCAAAAGCCATGGAAGAGCAATGAAATCACGGATGCGGATTTTGATCAAAATGCGTTTGCTATGACAGTAGAAACCTGTGTAGCTTTTGAGTGAAGTACTATGAGAGTTGACGTAAAATGCTATGTAGTCCAGTGATAAATGCATTATGAAATTTAAAAAAAAAAAAAACAGTCTGGAGCAAGGTGGGAAGAGTATTTCAGTACAGCCAGCTCCTACTGTTCATGCTTACGTTACAAACCCATCAAATGTTCTGGTGCAGAAACAGGACTAAACGAGCATCGCTCAGAAGATGCTCCTTTAAAATGGTGCCGTTTTGTGTCACCGTGCAAAAGTGTCTGCCAGTATCACTAGTTTGGCTAGTGAAACTTCCTATGCGTCTTCCGAAAAGGAGTAACAGGTGGAACTTGGCCTGTGTGTTTGTTAAAACATGACACTGTTATAAAATGAGGTGCAATTAAACCCAGCGTGAATTAGAGACACGTCAGGGGATTACAAAAGGGATTTTAGATCAGAATTAGTGTAATGCAGACAAGATTTCTGTGGAGAGAACTGGGAACAGGACCAAGGTTTCTTCCTTTTCTCTCTGCTCTATATAAAGAACTCACATGTACAGATTATAATTGCTGTGGTGAGAGGTGCCAAATTATATAATGCCTCTACCCGCATTCCTCTTTTCTAACCTCCACTTGCGGGAGCACGACAAAAAAAATAGGAGCTTGATCTCATTTACACCTTTCTGGGTTCTTTGATGAAATAGTAACGTTAATTAGTAGATGGGATCAGGCTTTTCCATATTTGATACTCTGATCAGGGACAAAAGATGGATGTGAAAGTACCAAATGCCTGCGGTACTAAAAATAGGTCCATATTTATGGCTGTCATAACTTCACTTAAGTTGATGGAGCTGTGCCAAGGCTGAATATGCCCACAGTCCACAGGACAGCCGGCCACCTGGCAGTAGTGATTTTGTACGAACAATTAAGGCTTCTGATAATGACAGTTCATGGTGACATCTGAGGAATATTCACCTAGGCCTAAAACGATTTTCTGGGAGATCTCTGTGATACCTAAAAGACAAGGATAGCATTGATCAAGGTATTCTCAAGCCTTGAGTTTAGTTCCACCAGCAGTTCTGAATCAGCAGACCAGTTAATGAGGGGTTCTAATTGATATTATAATTCTACATGGCTTTTCCACTTACACTAATGTAACATTTAGCTTCACTGAGGTTGGATATTAACCACAATTTGAAAGGAAGGTCTGATTCTCTGATCTTTCGCTACATTTCATGGAGCTTTTAATTTTACTTGCAAAACCCACATCCAATCCATATAGGCATTTTCTTTCCACTCGGGTTTAGAACCCCTGCTCAGTTGTTAATTGACAGGGTGTGAACAATGAAGGCAGCCTCAGTAGTGTTACTGTTCCAGAAACATTCGTCTCATTCATAAAGATCATCTGTTCAAGAGCAGTTGACCCTGGGTTTCATTCTGTTTACTGGCTTTGTTTTGGGCATTGTGCTGACTTGCCTGCAAGCTCTTCAGCCAGAGAGTATTCACATAGTTTCCACTCGTGTGTTAAGGGCTCCAGCTCACATGAGTCTGTTCACTGAAATGTTGAGAATATCAAGCCCCAGTTCCTGACACCACAGTCTTGGTGCCTGAGATGACACTGCGTGGTTCTAACTAGCCACGGCTTAAATCCTGAGCACTGGCATTTCCTGAGCTTAGGGGCTTCTTTCTTTCCTCTTTTTTTTCTTTTTATTTTTTTTTCCCCCAACAGGGAAGTGCTTGTTTGTAGCACTTTTCCCTCGGTTTTCCCCCATTTGGGGAGCGGGTGGATGCTTTGGACCACGGGCAGATAAGGGAGGATGTTGTATCTTCAGGCAAAGATCTCATCAAACCTAAAGCTGCAAGGGATTGTTCACCTAGTTAGTGGCTCATCCGATGTTTGTGGCAGGAAGGAACGAAGCACTTGCTTTTTGTTTAGATAATTTGCATGCTTTTTAAGATTACTTACTCACAGCTTAGCTACAGAAATTTGGAAGATTCAAAACAGGGGAAAACTGGTTTGGGCTTTTCAAAGGACATGAGGAAGAGGGGTTCCCAGATCCCATCGGCTGTGCAAGAGAAGTAGTTTCTTTTAAAAATCCTATCCTTAGAAAGAGGAAAAATATTTTTTAAAAAAACGCAAAAAACACAAGCAACCAACCCAAAAACCAAACACCTAGGCACTTCCAAAGATAGACCACACTTGATGTTACCCATCGTTGCAGATACAGCCTGTAGTGGGATGCGTTAGCGATTTATGACCTCCTGGTATGGTTGCGCTGCCATTGGACACAGTAGGTTGCGTTTCAGTGGCATTGTGCTGTAGTGTTTGGGTATATAAAGCAAAAGCATTAACATAAAACCCCCCGGGGTACTAGATGACACCGGCTTGTTAACGCAAACTTTTCTCTTAAATAGCTGCTTTTTACTGAACCCAGGGGAGAAGCATCAATTCTAGGCCACTTGTCAAATGTGTTACCAGGAATTCACATCAAGCTTTGGTAAAGAAGGGGGCCGCGTTGCTGATTTGGCAAAATCACTGGCAGGAGCATAGCCTGAGCATATTCAGATGCCATCTTCAGCAGGCAGGACTACACACCAAGGCATAAAGTGTTTCCGCTAGCTGTGGAATATTCAATCCACCATCATCAAAGGATCAGCTTCAATTATCGTTAAAGGATCAACGAAGGAATCCTTTTCTTTTGCTCAAATGGACTTGGTGTCTGTTTTGGTATCCTGTAACCTATCCAGTTTTCCAAGATGAAAACAGAACAACAAAAACTGGCAAGTTCTGTTCATCTGGGATTGGTGGCCTGAACCTCGTAAAACGTGTCAGTGAAGAACAGAACATAAAGCTGTCAATTAGATCTTCTAATAGCTTTTAAACATTACTATATTTTATTACAGACCTAAAATTAGCCTTGTTTTCAGACTTGGATCTTTTTCAAGCTTTTGGTACTTCAGCCCAACCTTCTTTTAGCTAGCAAGGCTGAATTTTCAGCACTGAACAATGGAAAGGTATGGAACAGTTGACACAGATCCGCTCCCTTAACTACCGGCCCTTTCATATGGTAAATCTGACTGTCTTCATGGAGTTATTGGGCTTTGACATCTCCTATATAGTTGTGCGTAGGCTTGCACTGTGCATGGTGTTATGACAGGGGAGTAAACATTAGAAGACCCTCTCAGTGAGATGGATGAACAGCGATATGGAGTTTCAAATCTGAGATAAGTGAGTAAAGAGTGGGTGAAAGCAGTTACTCATAAACCCAACAATTTTATTTAAAAATATTTAAAAATAACCTGTTTGAATACAAAGCAGCCTGCAGAGCTCGTATGCGCGAAAGCAGACGTGCTGAAAAATCCCCGCGACAACCGAAACTCTAGTTAACACGTGAGCTTCATGTGTGCTGTGGGAACTTGAACTACACAGTCAGGGAGCAGCGCTGAACGAGAGAGATGGCAGGTGGCAGTGAGAGCGTGTCCCGGCTTTGATTTTGGCTTTAAATAATCTAGTTAATGGGAGATATCTCAAAAAAAAAAAAAAAAGAAAAAAAGGGCAAACAAAAAACCCCCAAACCAGCAACAACAAAAACCCCAACTTGTACAGCTAATGGCTTCTGAAACTGTTCTGTTCACAGGGACAGGCCCTTTTACACTGCGATGTTGGGGAAGAATAGTGCTTTATAATGAGTACAACACAAGGTCTGACTTTAATTTCCAGTTCTGCCACTGACTCACTGTGTAACCCTGGGTAAGTCATTTAAGATGTCATCCACAGAAGGATCCAGCATGCAGGCCTCATCTGATTTCCATTTCCTAAAATGCTATGCTAATCCTGCTGCCTCATCCCAGAGACACCTAAAATGCCTCATTTTTCTGTCTGAAACAGTCTCAGATGTAAAAAACAGGGTTTTGCACATTTAAAACTTCCCATAAGTCAGGGTGTCAAATAGGCAGGACCCAGCTCCCCGTGCAGTGGGTCCCGAGCACGCTTCAGCCTTCCTCCTCGAAGCCTGGCGGGGGCAGGGCTGTGGGGCTGTGCCATGGGGCTGTGCCGTAGGGCTCTGGCATCCTGCCCTTGGCTCCCTGAGTTGGGCACTCACAGCATTATTTTGGAGATGTCAAGGGCAGGTTCCCTGCTTCTCTCTGCTTACTGGGATTGCTCTTGCCCCTGCCACCCAGGCAGTGGTCCAGTGATTCGGTCCTCAAGCGTTGGGCGGGATGAGAATAAGGAGCTGAAGGAAGTGCCCTGACTTGGGACATAATGTGATGATACCTGGGCTGTGATGGGAGTATGGTTTAAAATGCAACTTCTTCTTCCATGTTGGCTTTCTATTATTGAGGCACCCTCCCCTCCTTGTGTGTAATGTAAGAAGCCTGTGTGCTGGCTCAGAGCCCTTGGCTGCCTGAAGATCGGGTGGTGTGGCGGTGTAAACCCCGGTGCTGAGACCCCCGTAGGAGTGGGAAGGCAGCTCTCGGTGCCCTGACTTTCCACGCGGATCGTCCTCCACGGTGCGGGATGGTGCGGGGTCAGACGGCGGGCACGGGCAATGCTTCGCAGGAATGAGGGGTCGGGGGGCTGTAAGGGTCACGGTATCTGCAGAGCAGCACGGGGACAGGGACGGACAGGCTCCCCGGAGCGAGGGGCCGACTACGGCTGTAACAGGGCCGGGTTACTCACCCTGCTTATTCAGGTTCCTGTTAGCGCTGGCAGCGGGACTTTTCCCAAACGGCAACGAACCGTGAGTCA
>NW_010251681.1:10507-11660 GCF_000690775.1 Eurypyga helias | reverse complement strand
GGCAGGATCCGAGCACCAGCCTGGCCGTGCCTGCGTTCAGGGCGCTCCGCAAGCCCTCTCGCCGCGGCGGGACCGCCTGGGCACTCGAGCAGCATCCTTCCGTGCTGGGTAGGGAAGGTTGAGCCGCCTGCCTGCCTCCCGCAGGCATTCCCTGCGGGCTTTGGAAGAGCTGACGCAGGAAGTTCCGTTCTGTATATCCAGTTTAGTGTCTCAGTGACACCCTGCCCCTGGTTCGTCGCTCAGAAACGAGGTTTTCATGAGTTCTTCCGGATGTTTGGGGTTTTTTGGCCTCTTCGCTGCCCTGGTCTTGTATAAAACGATTTTGTAGAATTGCTAGAAGTTAAATAAAAGCTGCTAGTTCTACCCCGGTCCTTTAGTACCTAGTAAGTGTTTGCTACAACATGGCTCGATTCTCTCTACGCCCGACCTTCCCTTACTTAACGTAAAGGCCTGATGGTTACGTCTCATTAGACATTTCCAAACTCCAAAGCCATTACGGCGAAGAAACACTCCGGTTCTTGCTGCGGCTCTTCTGACTCAAAAAAAAAAAAGTGCAGAGGAGCCCATCATCTTGGGAGAAAAACCAGTGGTGGTGGCAGGAACATGGTATTTTCCTCCTGGTCTGGTTCTTTATATAAAGTTAATGATCTGTTTTCAACAGCATAACCCTCCAGATGAACTCTTATTTTGCAGTGATAACAGAATAAATATAATTAGTAGCTGTTCTAGAGTTTTAATCAATCAGTTTGTATATACACCACATCTCCAAGTTATTTTATTCAAATACTTCAACAGTAAGGGTATCTGGCCCATTAATCCGTCACATTAGTTGTAAGTTACATCAGAGACATCTGTAACGATCAGTTTTCCTCACAAGATAAATCTGAACAGGAAGCCAACCGGGCTGTCCTTAGCAGAGCTGTATAGCCCTGCCTGCCATGGTCACAGTGAAACCACGTGCGCTGCAGCGCCTTCTCTAACCAGCTCAGCGACTCACCAGCAGGCTCTACCACGCTGTTATAAGGAGAATAATTCTACTACCTTCTTCCCCCTCTTTTCTCCTCAGATGTTCCCCTGTGACACTCATCCAGTCCACGTGCCTGTGTTCCCAGTGCCCATCTGGGTTGGCCTTCCTTGCACTGCTCTCCTAAGA
>NW_010251681.1:0-10494 GCF_000690775.1 Eurypyga helias | reverse complement strand
GGAAAGACAACCCTAAGAAAGGCTAATCCGGTCCCTTACATTAATGTATTCTGCTGAGTGTTGGACTCCCACTTCCAGCTGCAAGAGCTGGCTCCCAGCACCACTGAAACCTAGCCCATCTATGCCCATGTATCTTTAGTCTCAGCCTTATCACTTAATTACCATTTTTCAGCAGAGTCCTGAGAAGACCTGACTAGACACAGCCTAACCAGATAAGCTAATGCCCGGTGTAGGCGTTCTCCTGGGATTC
Source organism: Eurypyga helias (assembly GCF_000690775.1). NCBI lineage: Eukaryota > Metazoa > Chordata > Aves > Eurypygiformes > Eurypygidae > Eurypyga > Eurypyga helias. Next base: position 10,244 of record NW_010251681.1, on the reverse strand, counting down.
CTACATTTTCTAGTCACCCACAATACACATCCCAAACCCAGTTCTGGTGTTGCCAAGTCAGCACCAAGGCAGTCGGCGTTGTTTGAACACGCTCTGAGGACGGAGTGGTAATTGCAGCGTGTCAATGTTACCTACTGCACCATTTCAAGTCAGAGCTGTAGTTCAGCCATCGTGCTACTTGAAGAGGTTGTCATGACATTCAGCCAGCGTGCCCTCTATCTAACAAAGCATCTGGTGGTAATTTCGCTAATGAGCGGAGTAAGTATCGGCCCTAGATTTCACACAGGTAAAAGCTTGGAGAGAGCAACAAGCTCGATGCAGCTTGCTGGCTGGAAAACAGGCAGGGGGAGAAGGGCAATTAGTCACAGCAGAGGCTTTTGCCCCAAGAGCTCAATGTTGATTATGGCAACAAAAAGCTTAGAGTTGAACAAACGTTACTCTCCATTTTCTGTAAGAAGTGGGATTCTTGCAGTGCTTTCCTTCTGTTACTTCGCATTATGGTCAGATTTAAGTTAAGCAATTAACAGTAGTATTGCTCTTGAAGTACCTGCACCAGCTAAGTTAACTAATTAACTCGTTAATTCCCCGGTTCCCCCACACCCGCAGTTCAGAGTGCCCAGGGGTGCAGACAACGGCAGTACCTGCTCCTGGCCGTCGTGTGCATTGACTTAAGTGTGCCCACAGGCACAAACCGAAACGCAATACAATAACTATTTGCTGCTCTAGGTTAAGTGTGCTCATGGGTACAAGCAAACTCAGCGTAACAATGAGCCCTCCATCCTCCCACAAGCACTCGGGGTGAAAAACAATGTCAATGGGCATCTAAATATCACCTCGTGATAAAAAAATCCCCACACAACTGGGGGTACTGGCAAACATGGAGTGACTGGGGCTATTTCTAGTCACAGAGCAGTAAAAAGCAGGATTTAATGAATGATGGCATGTCAGTGTAGCCAGAATCTGGCCTGATTTCGCTGATAGTTAATAAATCACTCACGCTTACTCAGTAGAATTTTGGGGTTTCTTTTTTACTATCAGGTTTCTCCCGCTTCACCCTGAGTGCAAGGAGGATGATCACAATTTCCCCTCTCTAGACATCAACCAAGCACTCTGCAGAAAAATCTGAGCCACATAGAAACATTGGCTCCCCTGTGGTGGTTCTCATTCTGAGTACATTTAGCAAGGAGACAAAAAAGCACCTTACAATTATCAGTTGGACGGTGCCCTTAAGTAGCGGGCATCCTTTTGGCCAGCCTCACCCTACTCTTTCATACCTCAGCCCAGTCTTCTCTGCCGTGTACGCCAGGTGAAGCCCACCTTGAGTGCAATTGCCGGAGGGAGCAGAACACCCTTCAGTTTCTTATTTCTCTTTGTAATTTAAAGCCATTTGAGCCTCTAGTTAACCAGAGGCTGTGTCAGAGGAGAGGACACACTGTTCCCTTCAAAGAACAGGATCAATAATATTTCGTATTTCCTAGCTACACCTGAAAATCCATTCACACATGATTAGTGTTTTACAATACTTATATTTTTCCCCATTTTCTTTGAAGGAGCTTCCACCACAACAGGGCCATTGGCAATAATTCCTTCTTCCCCTCCACAGAAATACCTGCCATAAACAGAACTTTCCATGCACAAGCAAGTTATCAATGTAAAAACTTATAATGCCTAGAAACAACTACTAGAGAAAAGCTTCCCTTAAACAAAACAAGCAGCCCATATAAAGTACCTGGAATGATCACCTAGTCCGTGGTTCTCACAGTAACACTCCTCCTGATCCCCTTGGTTGAAATAGCATTTAAGACTTCATTACAATGCCTGAAATATTTCAGGCAGTTTTCCTGTGATTCTATAAAGCCATGATTTCAATTACCTCATTTTTAATCCACCTGAGATGGTTTAGTCCTGTTTCTTAAAGGGGCAGAGTTTCCACATTCCTCTTGATTCATGTCCTGTTCACTTAACTCTTCCAAAACTGATTGGAATGGGTGATGTGCTTTTTAAATCTCTCAGCAAACACAATCAAAGTCAGATATTTTATGTGCTTGGCTTCTGTAAAGACCCAGGACTCGGTGCCCATCAGTCTGTGTCCTTTCAGCCCAGTCGCTGTTTTGGAAAACCCTTTGGCCACGTTTCCCGAACTGACACGCTACAGAGAGTCTCTGCTGCTACTTGTTTTACCACCAGATGGATGCTGAGTGTTAGCAGGACAAGAAACAATCAGAAGAGGCAATTAACTTCTCTGGGAGCGAGGGTGAGTAGATGGCCTGTCTTTGAAACAGCTGGGCTCAGCCATTCAGGTGTGGTGGTGTCCTGGCTGCTGCTCAGCAAGCCCAGCCCCATCATACAAAAGGCTCGGCCCGGGTGGGAGTTCTGTTAGGAATGAGAAACGTTATGTAGCAATTGGAAACCCAACTGTGGTGACAAAAGGCACCTCTGAGCTCCGTAACTACCGCTGGTAATTGGGTGCTGACTGCTACCTTGGCTTCTGAGCTGTGAACTGGGGCTCAAAGCACAGCAGTGCCTAGCATCTGACACCTCCACCCTCTCGTTTGATGGGTACCTGTGGGAACTGTCAGATGTTTGCATCTTGTACAGCGAGAATGCAAAATTAACTTCATTCTGTTTTGTTTGGCAGAGTCACATCAAACCATCTGCAAGTCGCCTCCCTTGCCTTTCTGGACCATCCACAGAGCATGGGAAGAATTTCTGCCTGTGATTCTCAGAGGTATCTAGTCAGTTCCCAGAGCTGAGTTCCTGGTGAAGATGTGTCAGGCATCTTCCCAAGGAATGTGTTGCCTCTTGCAGTGTACTGGAGCTGGGGTTCAGAGACCTTTTGGCTAGACTGCGTAGTAACTCCCAACACAGAAGAGCATGAACTTCCCTCAGCACAGATTGTCATAAACCAAAGGACAAAATCCACAGACTGGGGACGGTGCTAGCGAGCTAGTGTGAAGTCTATGCAACTGCAAGTGTAGGTGTGTGACAGATCCTAAATACTGCGTATTTACACTGGAGGTTGGAAACAGACCCCTTCAAAGGCAAAGCCACAGGTGGCTAGGGTAAGGTAGTGACTGTTCCTGTAGGACCTGGAACAGCAGGAAGCACAACTTTGGCAGGATCTATTCAAAAGCTGTTTTGTCTAGTTTTCCTTCTTTGTTTTTTCTTTTCAAGGGTGGGCAGTCTGGGTTAGGATTTGCTGGTTTGGAATGATGCACACCGAAGCAGGAGCTCAAGTGTAAGACAAAGACCGTTTTTAAAATGATTAGGTTTTACTGCCTGGTGATATTTTTTCTAAGTACATTTACTGAAGATTTATGTAAAATCTATCTTTTGTCTACTTAAAATATTTCAAATGGATGTACAGGGCAAAATTTAATGCATATGGGTTTTCATTATTTTAAATCATTTGCAATATAAATGATTTACTGTGACATCAGACATTTGTTCTTTGGCTGTCCACCATAAATTGAGGCCCACCCAAATTTCCAGTCTTAGCTATATTTCTGCATTCCCTCCCCCAGTATCTATAATCTCAGGTCTGTGATTCTTCATGTAAATGACTTTCAACAAGGAAAGGAACAGACACATAATTTGCCTTAATACAGGTAATTTTGAAAGAGGAGCAAGACCTTTGCATGAGAAATAGTTGACAGCTGCGGAAAGGGGTGAACTAATGCTGGTGGAACAGAGCGTCATTCTTGATGAGGGTGGTGAGAGCTACTGATCAACCAGATGTGACCAGATGGACTTCTTGTGCAGTTGAAACTGCCAGAGGTGATAGAAGTCTATCTTCCTCTTTCTGAATTTTTTCATGTCTTTTTAGTGCCCTTACATTATTAATGCAATTAGTCTAACTCTGGGCAGCTAATGTTGCAGGCAACCATTGGAAAACTCAGGTATCGGGTAAGCCAGTTTCCCCAAGGTCATTCTGAAAGGCCATAGTGAAAAACTGGCGACACCTGACACCCAGAATGGCGCTTTCATGGCAGACTTTCTCCCAACAGCTATAAAAATCTTGAAACACACAGACTTTTTGAAAGACCTTGTGGAAAACTGCATTCATTATTGTGCTTGCCAGTTGTCTTATGACAGGTAATGGGTTACAGACCTTTGGACCCATCAATAGCCTATATTTGAAGCCTTCCTAGCTCAGAACTTATCAAAGGTTGTTGCTCTTCTTCAGTGGCCTACACTACAAAAATCAAACACTTGAACTCAGCCCAGTTTCTCATCCATGGCTGTCATCTCGAAACCTACTGGGTCAACAGACTCTGAGAGTCTAATTTCCACTCACGAAGCAGAAAGACAGTTAGTCTGAACCAAACATTGTATTTTCGCTAACTTCCCACAGCCACACCACATATCTTAGTCTTGACACAACTCCCTTCCTGCTCTGTCAAAGGATTTCACTGTTTTCACAGTTTCATGCATTGTTGCTCCCGCATGTAGTTTTAAAAACACATCCCAGATTTGACCTGCCTAAAGAGTTGTAGCAATTCCGAGCAATATCATAAACTACAGCAACATCCTCAGGGGAATCTTCTGACATCCAGGCTATCTGCCCAAGCCTATAGCTGCAAGTGTGTCTGACAATGCCTATTTATCTCTATTTGCTGTCTTTCCCACAGTGCTAGTCCTAAACCAAACAGCAGCACTGCCAACAATCTTAATCCTGAAATCAGAGCAGGGTTGGATGATGTGGTGGGCCTGCATGTGCTTGCCTTCGTTCTAGCTTCCAGTGGCTCTGCCGCGATGACATCCAGTTGAGAAAATCTCAGTGTAGCTCTGATTTATGTGCAGGAGTGCAGAGGAGGGCCGAGGCTTTTAGAATCTTGGGAAGTAGTGAGGAATTAAGGCCAGAGAAAGGACAGCCATGTCAATTACATCCTAAAAAAAGAAAACTTAAGTGAAAGTCCTGGCTCCAGAACTGTTTCTGGGCTGGCAGATGTTCACAGTTCTCTTGGCAGCTACTGTGGAAAGCTAATGGGCCCATTTAGAGTCCCCCCTCCATTACACAACGGCACCAGTTTTACGATTTTGAGGGAGGCCTGGTGGGGCTGTGACATTTCAGCATTTTTCCCAAAATGCAATGAGGGAATGCATTTCATATGTGAAGATCTCTGGTGACCTCTCTTCAGGAATCTCCGTGAATCCAGCACGTCATTCCAGATGCAGCGGAGGGATGAAAATCTCATGCGAAGTGCAAGGCTGACACCTGGAGGGGACTGCTGAGATGAGCCGGGGGAGTCTGGAGGAGGCAGGGGTTCTGCCACACAGCTTGGCTTAGGAAAGCCCGGGGGCTGGCAACATCCTAGGTTTTGGAACTGCTCTTTTCTAGTGAAGGAGTGCTTTAGATATTCTTCCCTCTTCCCTTTCCAGCAACAAGGAAAAATCCAGATTTCTGTTTCAGATTTTCCATGACTGTTTTTAGGGGTGGAGAATAGAGAAGCAAGCTCTGTGTTCATCTAGTTATTCGCTCCTTCCGCGTTGAGGAACATTTCGATCAAAACTTACCTTGCTCAATAAGCTGCTACAAGTAATGCAAGGTTATTTTTTCGGTCAGTCTAACGTATTTGAATTGTTGCATATCAGACGTCCCGCTGCTTTGCCATTTGTGTAACTCTGTGCTGGGAGTTTCTGGAGTACAGACTTGCAGGGCAATTCTTCCTGTCAAAGCTGCAGCTGGAAGATTTGGCAGTAGGTAAAGCTTGTTCTTTTCATGTCTGGCTCTGCCAGCACCCATGGTGAGGCTTCTCTTGAAGCTGATCCTAATCAAGGAATGCAAGGCAGCTTCTGGGACAGAGTCTTCATGCTTCTGGAAGTTTGCTTTCCAGCCTGGCAATCACCCCTCCGTAGCACTTACTCAGACCTTTTCAGTAATCTCTCTTCTCTGCCAGGAATTGTCTCAGTATTTGTGAATGCTGGTTTTGCTTGATCTAATTTTAGAATATGTTAATAACTGAGTTATCTACTGTGCTGGCATTACCATACACTTAGTATCTCACGAACCTAAAGATTATATGTCATTAAATCTCCTTAATTCTCTTTGTCATTGCCAGTGTGGTTCCAATCATCATAAACTTTGCTTAGCAGTGAATAGTTGCGTATGGAAATGAAAAAAAAAACCTAATCCAACACCCAAGTTATTTTCAGAACTCTTACATGGAATTCTACGAACCCACCTGCAGTACAGCTCCCCAAGCCTCCATATGTCTTCCCTGATGTCTTCTAGCCTTCAGACTCCTAAAATATCTCCAGTTTTCAGTTTATCCCAACGAGCATAGTAAACTACTCCCTCCATTCCCCACCCAGCCCAGCTCAGTGCTGAGCAATGAAGATACTTGCTCCGGCTGGGGAGCGGAAGAGGGGCACATTGCCAACTTCAGTACGAGCACAAGACATTTGCTGTGCTGGAGGGGCTTCTTTTCAGCCCAGAGACCTGGGAAGTCAAACGCCATCTCTGTGGCTACTATTTCTTCAGCACTTCTCATTAACTGTGGCGTGACACTAAAGGGGCAGTGACATCCTTCCCCCTCCTCCACCCCAGCAATATTGCCGACGCTGGAGTGTCAGTTATGCTGAATTACGCTGGCTCGCTTGTGGTTATTCTGTGATGTAGACAAATACCAGTTCAAGATCAAGGGTGAACCCTGGCCACTAAACTTGTTTCACTTGTGACTCATTCCAGACTCAAAACCTGGCTCTTGCTGACATTTTATTAACCCAATTTGTCATCCTCCTAACCCCCATTATCCAACCCAGGCAGATTGTTTACTTTGAAAAGATGTGTAGATAGCTTCCATGCGAATCATAAGTAGATCCAGGTGCCACAGCTAGATTCCAGAGGGAGCTATAGTCATGAGATACATGTGCTGGCAAAATAACTTCTATCCCAGACACTTCAAAACTCAGTGACATTCTCCCTGTTTAGATGCTGCCTGGACTCTCACTCCTGCACAGCAGCCTGGCACCAATGTCGTGAAGTGCTCAAGTACAAACCTTCGGGCCTGGTCCCAAAGACGTCAGCAAGGATAAATGTAAGCACATACTTAACGTTAAGCACGTGCTGAAATACACTCTTGCTTTGGAGTCAGAATCAGTGACTACCCCCTCCTGAGCAGCTCCCTTTGAAACTTTGCATTTACCCCAAAATAAAGCATTCTAGTCAAGAATTAGCTTGCTGCCTTCCAGAGAATTCTTCATTTCCAGTTTGCAAGCTTGAGGAGAGAAATCCAGGAAGCATCAATAAATCCACTTTGACAGCAAAGAGCTGCAACAGGAGTAACCTGTCAGGGTAATGTGACTTGATTTCTCAGAGAAAGATCCTTTTTATAGATGAAATAAAAATGCCAGCAAAGTCAAATAGCAGGAAGTGTCACGCTTGATTATCTCTCGGTAGGCCGAAATATAAATAAAAAGAAGGCAAGGTAAATGACATGGTTTTACATTTAGCAGGGGAAGTAATCACATAAACTGAGAATAATAACCTACACAGGGAATCTGTGCGCAGCAACCTGGGTATGAGACAGGTATGTGTTCCCACATAAACATTCATTTAATCTACACATTTTCACGTAGACAAAACGAAGGTTAAGTGCCCGGGAGCTCAACGATTTGGTGAGCTTCTCAGATCGGACATGAGGGGGCAGTCTTACCTGCAGTTTCTTGATGGCAAAACTCATGCTGTGTAATACCGAGGCAAGGTCGTAGCAGGCAGTTTGGTTTGGCCTCCCAAGTTGCAATGTCAAGATCTGGAGCTTTGCCCCTTTCCAAGCAAGAGACCCATCCAGGCTTTTCAGATCTCCTATTCAAAGGGGAACACTGTCCCTTTAAATAAGCACAGTGCTCTCGGTCCAGATGGGGAATGAAGCCCAGGCTACCAACAGTTATGAAACCTCCCTTTTAGAGCTTGCAGTCTTAGGGGCCGCTGCTACACTCCGAGGTTAATAATCAGTTTTAATATTCACTTAGGGGGCTGTAAAAAAGAATGAAAATTTCCTAATTTGAAAATGGACTTGATTGGCAGCTTTATTATCTCTGTAAGGTGCGTGGCATTCCACACAATCAAGTCGTTTTTTAAATAATCTTACTGCTTAAGTCGTACACGCTGCTAATTGCATTTTAATAAGTCTCTTTAAAATCTTTCCATATTTTTTAATATCCTAATATTAGATAAGTGATTGCTGGGGACACTGGAGGGCACTGAAGTTTATAGAAAGAGGAACACCATAATGAAGCTTTATTGGGATGGCAGCACCAAACAATTGCTGTGATAGCAACACTCCCAAGCTTGGAAAAGTGCCAGGCATTCCCCCCCTGGAACTGACTCAGGCACTAGCCTCTCTGGCTCAGGACTGATGCAGAAAATGGATGCTTTCTGGCTCATAAAATGGCCTCTTTCCGGCTTGGGAATGACTGAGGAACTGTCCACTTTTGATTTGGAAAGGAGTGGGAACTGGTCTTTCTCCACTGAACAATGACTTCAAAACACACCTTTTTTTTTTGCTTGATTCTGGCTTGAAACTATAAAAGTGCTTTTTTCAAATTTGGCCAAGACTAGACAGAAAGAAGAAAGATTTTTTTTCACCAGCTCTATAGAATATCAGAGGTTGTGAAAGGCTTCGTTAGGAATTAGTAGAATAGATGAACTTTCCATCTCAAAGATCAAACCCAGTTATGAGGAGAGCGTATTGGAAAAAATACCCTACAGTGTAGGGTTATTGGATATCTGTATCTCACACAGGAACATTATCCAAGAATACCAATAGCAATCCCGACTTTATCACTATGAAATTTAACAAACCAACCAACCAACCCCAAACACAGGAAAACTCCGATGACAGTGGGACTGAACTGACAAACTCCAGATTCAAGCACCCCAAACTACAGAGAATTTCAAACTCGGATGCAAGCTGGATCCTGTACGAGGTCAGCTATTGCAGCAGTTACAAGCCAGTGGTGCAAGAAGGTGCCCCACAACAGTTCACCTAGGGAGTCCAGTGTTTGCTGGAAGTTTTTGTGTTTGCTGTTTTTCCAAAACAGAGTGGCAGTGCCAAATTTTACATTATACTGCATTTTGTCCTCTGCAATTCATGTATTGGGACCTGAGATCAGAAAGTTATTTTGAGAACAATAGTGACTTTAATGTATTGGCTGCTCTTATATGTTTTTTTTTCCTAAGTCTCATCTTCTGAAATCATACTATAATAAATCACAATGTCAGCTTTGGTTTAAAAAAATGAAGCTTCTAGCAGTTTACTGTTAAGAAAGAAACCCAGAAAAAATGTTTTATCTTCTTAAAGATTCAAAATCTGGGACACAAATACAGAGAATACATAACTAATTTTTTTTTTCCTTTCAAGTCTCATAATATTTAGGTAATGTTGTTTCTTGGAACCCAAGTTTTAATTCTTGAAATGGGCAATACTGATATAAACATCTTGCATTGGTTTTGTTTGAAAGTGAGCCATTTTCTGACTAACTGAATATCTGTTTGTCTATCCATGTGTTTCTTCTGTACGTCATCAGAGGATCTTTGGACTCGGTCCATTGTATCTTTAGGTCTGATCTTATTCCCACTGAAATCCAAAGGAGTTCTCGCACTGACTCCCAGTTAAAAATGGATCAAGACCAATTTTACCATATAGTAAAAATAAGAATAGTTTTCCTATTAATACTTTCTTATTACTGGTGGTGTATGTTTCTGGTTTTAAGGTGTATGAGATGTCACTGCAAAGAAACCAATGTCTCTGACATTAGCCATGAGATAGAAAAGAGTTGTCAGTTTACAAAATTTCCTGTCTTCCTCTCTTCTTCTCTTTTTTTTTTTTTCTTCTCCTTCTGAAAATAAGAGCAGAAGGTCTTATTTCGCACTGACAGGCTGGGAGGCACATGTTCAACGAACTTCTGCACAGGAAGTAAATGTCCAGGTCATATTTATCCCTTTTCATGTGGTTCTTTTAATCCCCCAGATTGGGTTTCAGAAGAGTTTTACAGTTTCAGTTTTACAAAGCAAACCTTCCTTTAATGTTGGCATTTTAAAGAAAAAGCTTCAGTCAAAACATGTGTGTTTTACATCAGCCAGATGTGACGTTTGGGGGAGCGGGCCACAATGTGGCAGCCAGCTCTGCTGCAAGAGCTGGCTGGGTTGTTGTTGGACATCAAATGGGAGCTACTGGTCCCAGGTTGGGGAACAGCCTCCTGGCTCTCTCAGCCAGTGCAAAACAATTATATAATAATAA
>NW_010251680.1:0-1955 GCF_000690775.1 Eurypyga helias | reverse complement strand
GATTCTATGATTCTATGATGGGTGATACATGTACCATGTTAAGCCATGGAAGAAAAATCTGTCAGAAACACCTTCTTCACCTATTGTTACTTCTTCTTAAAATAGTTATGCTGGTGTTGGGTTTTTTCTTTAAGCTATTTTTGGCACAGAGTTCCCATGACTGGGAGAAGGTGTATTAGCACAGATGTGTCATTGCTATGACTTCTGTGAAACTGAATATGGCTGTGTCCCAGAGGATTACCCAAAAATCTAATGAGGTCTGAAGGAGAGAACATATGGCTGTACAATTCTTGACTGAATCATTCTTCTGTTGAATTTATATAAAATCCAAGGTGTCCAAAATTCTCACAAGGATATTAAAATTATGACCCTTTTGAGGGCTGAGTGCATTTGCTGGTTCTCAGATCAGGTTTGCTACAATGTCATTAAATGCTTTTAAGTAACAATTTTCAATAAATCAATATTCATTAAGAAATAAAACAATTTGTTAAATTTAGTAATGTTAGACTGGTGGAATACAGAACATTATCAAATCCTCCAATTTACTATGCGAGGCCCCCTTGCTTAATCACAAGGAACGTGCAACAAAACTACTATAAAAATGAACCAGTGCATCCCAGACAAGAAAGCAGCAGATCAATCAAATATCTGCTTGAACTGTTTCAAGGGGCATCTTCAGTGACAGAGAACAGAAGGATGTGCTTCAGAACTTCTGCATGGTTTTGTGATTTCTGGAGAAGACTCATTACATGCGAGGCAGATCTAATGAAGCAGGCTCACAAGCTAGAGCAGCTAAAGAGGACAGTGATCATTAAATATAATTCTAAAGATTTTTTTGGTATATCATCTAAATTTATTCCACTACTGAAAATATATGCTTTTTAGTAGAACATAGTCTTTTGTCTTAAACTTATTCTCATAATAGGTGGAACTGGATCACCTGACACATATGAGGTATTCTGGTCTCCTGAGGTTGATAGATCCACTATTCTGTCACATAAAGGCAAATTTCTAGAGACTGTCTATCGCAACAGACTATCAGATGTTCAAGAGTCTGTTGGACAATCAACTGCTAGAGTGAAAACACTCATTAGAAGATGAATTAAATTAGTTATTGTGGAGAGACAAATTGATTAAATGCCATCAGCACCCCTTCTTTATACTTGTGTTCTTTCTTCACAACCATTGAATACATGGAATACCTGCTACCTTTTTCCTCTCTATTTGTCTACAAAACAAATAAAACCCTCAATTAGTGGATCTTCTAACCACAATCATTCCTAAGGAGACTCATGGGTGAACCGAGTCAACCAAGGATTGTCCTTAAGGCCTGCCCTGGTGATAACAACACCAAGGATGAGGGAAAGAAAAGCAGGATGGGGCTGTCCTTCCCTAAGTCCCTTCACACCGTTTTTTGCTCTCTTTGTGGAATATATTTCCATATCCCAATGAAACCCATTATCTAGTCATTATTTATCATATCAAACATCCCTTTTTAATTTCTACTTCAATAGATTCTTTTTTTCCTTTTTTTTTGTTTGTTTTTGTTTTGCACACTCTACCCCTCCCCTCTGTTTTTATAAAGTTAGACAACCTTTAGGGAAAAAGGAAGTTGTTTACAATTTGTAATTATGGTACTAAAAAAGAAATCAAACCACTAATTCACTGCAGAGTGTTTGATCCAGAATATTGTTAGAAACATAATTAATAGCTGAAAGCATTTGAAACAACGCTCTTCAGCTTAGTCATTAGATATCCAGAAAAATACGAGCACCCAGCTTTTCAAGCTTTAATGTATTGATTTGTTTTCTATTTCAGTATTTGAAGAGTTAATTTGGTGTATCATTTTGTGTGCTGCTATAATAGAAAACCAAAATTATTGTCACTCTGTAATCTCAAAATATTATGTTTGTTTAAGGGTTATTGATAGAGAAACATAGAATCATAAAATGGTT